>NW_026999310.1:0-23898 GCF_037126465.1 Ornithodoros turicata
ACAAAATAGGAATCACCAATAATCTGAAAATAATTCAACTTGAGAAGGCATAAACGAGCATAGTTGATCAGGGATCCACTCTTGTCCCAAATACCGCATACACGCGTCTTTAGTCCGCACGTATAAAATAAAAAGAATCACCAATAATTTGAAAATTCGACTTTAGAAAGAGCAAGCGTGCAAAGCTGATCAGGGACCCACTCTTCTCCCAAATACTGCATACACGCGTCTTTAGTCCCCACGTACAAAATAAAAAGAATCACCTATAATCTGTAAATAATTCAACTTTAGAAACCATAAACGAGCAAAGTTGATCAGGGATCCGCTCTTGTCCCAAATACCGAACACGCGTCTTTAGTCCGCACGTACAAAATAAAAAGAATCACCTATATTCTGAAAATAATTCAACTTTAGAAAGCGTAAACGAGCAAAGTTGATCAGAGATCCACTCTTGTCCCAAATATCGCAGACACGCGTCTTTAGTCCACACATACAAAATAAAAATAATCACCTATAATCAGAAAATAATTCAACTTTAGAAAGCATAAATGAGCATATTTGATCAGGGAGCCACTCTTGTCCCAAATACCACATACACGCGTCTTTAGTCCGCATGTACAAAATCAAAAGAATCACCTATATTCTGAAAATAATTCAACTTTAGAAAGCATAAACGAGCATGGTTGATCAGGGATCCACTCTTGTCCCAAATACCGCATACACGCGTCTTCAGTCCGCACGTACAAAATAAAAAGAATCACCTATAATCTGTAAATAATATAACTTTAGAAACCATAAACGAGCAAAGTTGATCAGGGATCCACACTTGTCCCAAATACCGCATACACGCCTGTTTAGTCCGCTCGTGCAAAATAAAAAGAATCACCAATAATCTGAAAATAATTCAACATTAGAAAGCGTAAACGAGCAAAGTTGATCAGGGATCCACACTTGTCCCAAATACCGCATACACGCCTGTTTAGTCCGCTCGTGCAAAATAAAAAGAATCACCAATAATCTGAAAATAATTCAACATTAGAAAGCGTAAACGAGCAAAGTTGATCAGGGATCCACTCTTGTCCCAAATACCGCATACACGCGTCTTTAGTCCGCACGTACAAAATAAAAAGAATCACCTATAATCTGAAAGTAATTCAACTTTAGAAAGCGTAAACGAGCAAAGTTGATCAGGGAGCCACTCTTGTCCCAAATACCACATACACGCGTCTTTAGTCCGCATGTACAAAATCAAAAGAATCACCTATATTCTGAAAATAATTCAACTTTAGAAAGCGTAAACGAGCAAAGTTGATCAGGGATACACTCGTGTCCCAAATACCGCATACACGCGTGTTTAGTCCGCACGTACAAAATAAGAATCACCAATAATCTGAAAATAATTCAACTTTAGAAAGCGTAAACGAGCAAAGTTGATCAGGGATACACTCTTGTCCCAAATACCGCATACACGCGTCTTTATTCCGCACGTACAAAATAAAAAGAATCACCTATAATCTGAAAGTAATTCAACTTTAGAAAGCGTAAACGAGCAAAGTTGATCAGGGAGCCACTCTTGTCCCAAATACCACATACACGCGTCTTTAGTCCGCATGTACAAAATCAAAAGAATCACCTATATTCTGAAAATAATTCAACTTTAGAAAGCGTAAACGAGCAAAGTTGATCAGGGATACACTCGTGTCCCAAATACCGCATACACGCGTGTTTAGTCCGCACGTACAAAATAAGAATCACCAATAATCTGAAAATAATTCAACTTTAGAAAGCGTAAACGAGCAAAGTTGATCAGGGATACACTCTTGTCCCAAATACCGCATACACGCGTCTTTATTCCGCACGTACAAAATAAAAAGAATCATCTATATTGTGAAAATAATTCAACTTTAGAAAGCATAAACGAGCATAGTTGATCAGGGATCCACTGTTGTCCCAAATACCGCATACACGCGTCTTTAGTCCGCACGTATAAAATAAAAAGAACCCCCAATAATTTGAAAATTCGACTTTAGAAAGAGCAAACGTGCAAAGCTGATCAGGGACCCACTCTTGTCCCAAATACTGCATACACGCCTGTTTAGTCCGCACGTACGAAATAAAAAGAATGACCCATAATTTGAAAATTCGACTTTAGAAAGCATAACGAGCATAGTTGATCAGGAATTCACTCTTGTCCCAAATACCACATACACGCGTGTTTAATCCGCACGTACAAAATAAATTGATCCACCAATAATCTGAAAATAATTCAACTTTAGAAAGCATAAATGAGCATATTTGATCAGGGACCCACTCTTGTCCCAAATACCGCATACACGCGCCTTTAGTCCGCACGTAAAAAATAAAAAGAATCACCAATAATTTGAAAATTCCACTTTAGAAAGCGCAAGCGTGCAAAGCTGATCAGAGACCCACTCTTGTCCCAAATACTGCATACACGCCTGTTTAGTCCGCACGTACGAAATAAAATGAATCACCTATAATCTAAAAATAATTCAGCTTTACAAAGCGTAAACGAGCATAGTTGATCAGAGATCGACTCTTGTCCCAAATACCGCATACACGCGTGTTTAGTCCGCACGTACAAAATAAAAAGAATCACCAATAATATAAAAATTTTTCAACTTTAGAAAGCATAAACGAGCATGGTTGATCAGGGATCCACTCTTGTCCCAAATACCGCATACACGCGTCTTCAGTCCGCACGTACAAAATAAAAAGAATCACCTATAATCTGTAAATAATATAACTTTAGAAACCATAAACGAGCAAAGTTGATCAGGGATCCACACTTGTCCCAAATACCGCATACACGCCTGTTTAGTCCGCTCGTGCAAAATAAAAAGAATCACCAATAATCTGAAAATAATTCAACATTAGAAAGCGTAAACGAGCAAAGTTGATCAGGGATCCACTCTTGTCCCAAATACCGCATACACGCGTCTTTAGTCCGCACGTACAAAATAAAAAGAATCACCTATAATCTGAAAGTAACTCAACTTTAGAAAGCGTAAACGAGCAAAGTTGATCAGAAATCCACTCTTGTCCCAAATATCGCAGACACGCGTCTTTAGTCCACATGTACAAAATAAAATGATCCACCAATAATCTGAAAATAACTCAACTTTAGAAAGCGTAGACGAGCAAAGTTGAGCAGGGATCCACCCTTGTCCAAAATACCGCATTCACGCGTCTTTAGACCGCACGTACAAAATAAAACGAATCGCCCATAATTTCAAAATAATTCAACTTTAGAAAGCGTAGATGTGCAAAGTTGACCAGGGATCCACTATTGTCCGAAATACCGCATACACGCGTCTTTCGTCCGTACGCACAAAATAAAAAGAATCGCCAATAATCTGAAAATAATTCAACTTTAGAAAGCGTAAACGAGCAAAGTTGATCAGGGATACACTCGTGTCCCAAATACCACATACACGCGTGTTTAGTCTGCACGTACAAAATAAATTGATCCACCAATAATCCGAAAATAATTCAACTTTAGAAAGCGTAAACGAGCAAAGTTGAGCAGGGATCCACCCCTGTCCCAAATAGCGCATACACGCGTCTTTAGTCCGCACGTACAAAATAAAATGAATCACCCATAATTTCAAAATAATTCAACTTTAGAAAGCGTAAATGAGCAAAGTTGACCAGGGATCCACTCTTGTCCCAAATATCGCATACACGCGTCTTTAGTCCGCACGTACAAAATAAAGAGAATCACCTGTAATCTGTAAATAATTCAACTTCAGAAACCATAAACGAGCAAAGTTGATCAGGGATCCACTCTTGTCCCAAATACCGAACACGCGTCTTTAGTCCGCCCGCACAAAATAAAAAGAATAACCCATATTCTGAAAATAATTCAACTTTAGAAACCATAAACGAGCAAAGTTGATCAGGGATCCACTCTTGTCCCAAATACCGCATACACGCGCCTTTAGTCCGCACGTACAAAATAAAAAGAATCACCTATATTCTGAAAATAATTCAACTTTAGAAAGCGTAAACGAGCAAAGTGGATCAGAGATCCACTCTTGTCCCAAATATCGCAGACACGCGTCTTTAGTCCACACATACAAAATAAAAATAATCACCTATAATCTGAAAATAATTCAACTTTAGAAAGCATAAATGAGCATATTTGATCAGGGAGCCACTCTTGTCCCAAATACCACATACACGCGTCTTTAGTCCGCACGTACAAAATCAAAAGAATCACCTATATTCTGAAAATAATTCAACTTTATAAAGCGTAAACGAGCAAAGTTGATCAGAGGTCCACTCTTGTCCCAAATATCGCAGGCACGCGTCTTTAGTCCACACATACAAAATAAAAATAATCACCTATAATCTCAAAATAATTCAACTTTAGAAAGCATAAATGAGCATATTTGATCAGGGACCCACTCTTGTCCCAAATACCGCATACACGCGTGTTTAGTCCGCACGTAAAAAATAAAAAGAATCACCAATAATTAGAAAATTCGACTTTAGAAAGCGTAAACGAGCATAGTGGATCAGGGATCCACTTTTGTCCCAAATACCGCATACACAAGTGTTTAATCCGCACGTACAAAATAAAAAGACTCATCCATAATTTAGAAATTCGACTTTAGAAAGCGCAAGCGTGCAAAGCTGATCAGAGACCCACTCTTGTCCCAAATACTGCATTCACGCCTGTTTAGTCCGCACGTACAACATAAAATGAATCACCTATAATCTGAAAATAATTCAACTTTAGAAAGCGTAAACGACCATAGTTGATCAGGGATCCACTCTTGTCCCAAGTACCGCATACACGCGTCTTTAGTCCGCACGTATAAAATAAAAAGAATCACCAATAATTTGAAAATTTGACTTTAGAAAGAGCAAACGTGCAAAGCTGATCAGGGACCCACTCTTTTCCCAAATACTGCATACACGCCTGTTTAGTCCGCACGTACGAAATAAAAAGAATGACCCATAATTTGAAAATGCGACTTTAGAAAGCATAACGAGCATAGTTGATCAGGGATCCACTCTTGTCCCAAATAACACATACACGCGTGTTTAGTCCGCACGTACAAAATAAATTGATTCACCAATAATCTGAAAATAATTCAACTTTAGAAAGCGTAAACGAGCAAAGTTGAGCAGGGATCCACCCCTGTCCCAAATTGCGCATACACGCGGCTTTAGTCCGCACGTACAAAATAAAATGAATCACCCATAATTTCAAAATAATTCAACTTTAGAAAGCGTAAATGAGCAAAGTTGACCAGGGATTCACTCTTGTCCGAAATACCGCATACACGCGTCTTTAGTCCGCACGTACAAAATAAAAAGAATCACCTATAATCTGTAAATAATTCAACTTTAGAAACCATAAACGAGCAAAGCTGATCAGGGATCCACTCTTGTCCCAAATACTGAGCGCGCGTCTTTAGTCCGCACGTACAAAATAAAAAGAATAACCTACATTCTGAAAATAATTCAACTTTACAAACCATAAACGAGCAAAGTTGATCAGGGATCCACTTTTGTCGCAAATACCACATACACGCGTCTTTAGTCCGCACGTACAAAATAAAAAGAATCACCTATATTCTGAAAATAATTCAACTTTAGAAAGCATAAATGAGCATATTTGATCAGGGAGCCACTCTTGTCCCAAATACCACATACACGCGTCTTTAGTCCGCATGTACAAAATCAAAAGAATCACCTATATTCTGAAAATAATTCAACTTTAGAAAGCGTAAACGAGCAAAGTTGATCAGGGATCCACTCTTGTCCCAAATACCGCATACACGCGTCTTCAGTCCGCACGTACAAAATAAAAAGAATCACCTATAATCTGTAAATAATTCAAATTTAGAAACCATAAACTGGCAAAGTTGATCAGGGATCCATTCTCGTCCCAAATACAGCATACACGCGTGTTTAGTCCGCACGGACAAAATAGGAATCACCAATAATCTGAAAATAATTCAACTTTAGAAGGCATAAACGAGCATAGTTGATCAGGGATCCACTCTTGTCCCAAATACCGCATACACGCGTCTTTAGTCCGCACGTATAAAATAAAAAGAATCACCAATAATTTGAAAATTCGACTTTAGAAAGAGCAAGCGTGCAAAGCTGATCAGGGACCCACTCTTCTCCCAAATACTGCATACACGCGTCTTTAGTCCCCACGTACAAAATAAAAAGAATCACCTATAATCTGTAAATAATTCAACTTTAGAAACCATAAACGAGCAAAGTTGATCAGGGATCCGCTCTTGTCCCAAATACCGAACACGCGTCTTTAGTCCGCACGTACAAAATAAAAAGAATCACCTATATTCTGAAAATAATTCAACTTTAGAAAGCGTAAACGAGCAAAGTTGATCAGAGATCCACTCTTGTCCCAAATATCGCAGACACGCGTCTTTAGTCCACACATACAAAATAAAAATAATCACCTATAATCAGAAAATAATTCAACTTTAGAAAGCATAAATGAGCATATTTGATCAGGGAGCCACTCTTGTCCCAAATACCACATACACGCGTCTTTAGTCCGCATGTACAAAATCAAAAGAATCACCTATATTCTGAAAATAATTCAACTTTAGAAAGCGTAAACGAGCAAAGTTGATCAGGGATACACTCGTGTCCCAAATACCGCATACACGCGTGTTTAGTCCGCACGTACAAAATAAGAATCACCAATAATCTGAAAATAATTCAACTTTAGAAAGCGTAAACGAGCAAAGTTGATCAGGGATACACTCTTGTCCCAAATACCGCATACACGCGTCTTTATTCCGCACGTACAAAATAAAAAGAATCATCTATATTGTGAAAATAATTCAACTTTAGAAAGCATAAACGAGCATAGTTGATCAGGGATCCACTGTTGTCCCAAATACCGCATACACGCGTCTTTAGTCCGCACGTATAAAATAAAAAGAACCCCCAATAATTTGAAAATTCGACTTTAGAAAGAGCAAACGTGCAAAGCTGATCAGGGACCCACTCTTGTCCCAAATACTGCATACACGCCTGTTTAGTCCGCACGTACGAAATAAAAAGAATGACCCATAATTTGAAAATTCGACTTTAGAAAGCATAACGAGCATAGTTGATCAGGAATTCACTCTTGTCCCAAATACCACATACACGCGTGTTTAATCCGCACGTACAAAATAAATTGATCCACCAATAATCTGAAAATAATTCAACTTTAGAAAGCATAAATGAGCATATTTGATCAGGGACCCACTCTTGTCCCAAATACCGCATACACGCGCCTTTAGTCCGCACGTAAAAAATAAAAAGAATCACCAATAATTTGAAAATTCGACTTTAGAAAGCGCAAGCGTGCAAAGCTGATCAGAGACCCACTCTTGTCCCAAATACTGCATACACGCCTGTTTAGTCCGCACGTACGAAATAAAATGAATCACCTATAATCTAAAAATAATTCAGCTTTACAAAGCGTAAACGAGCATAGTTGATCAGAGATCGACTCTTGTCCCAAATACCGCATACACGCGTGTTTAGCCCGCACGTACAAAATAAAAAGAATCACCAATAATATAAAAATTTTTCAACTTTAGAAAGCATAAACGAGCATGGTTGATCAGGGATCCACTCTTGTCCCAAATACCGCATACACGCGTCTTCAGTCCGCACGTACAAAATAAAAAGAATCACCTATAATCTGTAAATAATATAACTTTAGAAACCATAAACGAGCAAAGTTGATCAGGGATCCACACTTGTCCCAAATACCGCATACACGCCTGTTTAGTCCGCTCATGCAAAATAAAAAGAATCACCAATAATCTGAAAATAATTCAACATTAGAAAGCGTAAACGAGCAAAGTTGATCAGGGATCCACTCTTGTCCCAAATACCGCATACACGCGTCTTTAGTCCGCACGTACAAAATAAAAAGAATCACCTATAATCTGAAAGTAACTCAACTTTAGAAAGCGTAAACGAGCAAAGTTGATCAGAAATCCACTCTTGTCCCAAATATCGCAGACACGCGTCTTTAGTCCACATGTACAAAATAAAATGATCCACCAATAATCTGAAAATAACTCAACTTTAGAAAGCGTAGACGAGCAAAGTTGAGCAGGGATCCACCCTTGTCCAAAATACCGCATACACGCGTCTTTAGTCCGCACGTACAAAATAAAACGAATCGCCCATAATTTCAAAATAATTCAACTTTAGAAAGCGTAGATGTGCAAAGTTGACCAGGGATCCACTATTGTCCGAAATACCGCATACACGCGTCTTTCGTCCGTACGCACAAAATAAAAAGAATCGCCAATAATCTGAAAATAATTCAACTTTAGAAAGCGTAAACGAGCAAAGTTGATCAGGGATACACTCGAGTCCCAAATACCGCATACACGCGTCTTTAGTCCGCACGTACAAAAGAAAAAGAATCACCTATAATCTGTAAATAATTCAAATTTAGAAACCATAAACGAGCAAAGTTGATCAAGGATCCATTCTTGTCCCTAATACCGCATACACGCGTCTTTATTCCGCACGTACAAAATAAAAAGAATCATCTATATTGTGAAAATAATTCAACTTTAGAAAGCATAAACGAGCATAGTTGATCAGGGATCCACTCTTGTCCCAAATACGGCATACACGCGTCTTTAGTCCGCACGTATAAAAAAAGGAAACACCAATAATTTGAAAATTCGACTTTAGAAAGAGCAAACGTGCAAAGCTGATCAGGGACCCACTCTTGTCCCGAATACTGCATACACGCCTGTTTAGTCCGCACGTACGAAATAAAAAGAATGACCCATAATTTGAAAATTCGACTTTAGAAAGCGTAAACGAGCAAAGTTAACCAGGGATCCACTCTTGTCCGAAATACCGCATACACGCGTCTTTAGTCCGCACGTACAAAATAAAAAGAATCACTCATAATCTGAAAATAATTCAAGATTCAAGATTCAAGATTCCTTTATTAGTGCAATGTACGATTACAAAGTACAAGAGGACCGTGAGGGCGAACCCTGTAAAACGGTCCTTATACCCACGTGCATAATTTTACAGAAATGACTTGCGGGAAGCAGAGAAAACAAAATGCATACATAACCTATTAGATAACATACCTCAAAGGAAAAGAAGAAAAAGAAAAAAGAGAAGACACAGAAACTGCAAAAGGTAACGGATATGTACATAACCTATGCATGATTATATATTTTTAAACACAAGGATCAACATAACTGCCTCGAAAATAGGCTCGGCAAGAGTGTTTGAACGCTGCATACTTATCGATGGGTCGTATGGCAATAGGAAGCTCGTTCCACAGACGAGTGCCAAAAGCAGAAACAGAGAAGAATCCAAGGTTAGTGCGGAAGGTGGGGCTGTAGAGAGAAAGTTGTAGACTCCTAAGGGAGTAAGATGTGTGAGGAATGTGCAGCTGCAGTTCGAATCGGTCGGCTGTCCCATAGAAAAAAGTATGCATCAATAGTGACATCTTATATTTCAGGAGGTCGAAGATGTTAAGCACAGAGAGTAGAGGAAACGCAAATGACACATGGTCCCGGAGGTTCAAAGAAAGCATAATTCTCAGGGCTCGCTTCTGGGCTACGAGTAAGGGACGAAGATGAGAAGTGTACGTCAGGCCATATACCTCGAGGCCGTAGTTTATATGCGAGTGCAGCAGCGCATAGTAAACGTTCAGGAGCATTGAGGTCGGAACTAAGTGCCGTAGTTTTGAAAGTGCGTAGAGCCCCCAGATGTTTTGTTACGGACCGAAGTGATATGTGGCTGCCAGTTTAGATGTTCATGTAGAATTACACCTAAAAAACGCACTGAAGCAACACGTGTAAGAGCATAGTTCCCGAAGTGAAGTTGTTTGTCACTAACGTCAAGACGCTTCTGAGGAGGGTGAAAGACGATATATGATGTCTTCTCCAGGTTAATAACTAATCCGTTACACAGTAGCCAGTAGCGGTACCTGTCAAGGACACTGTTTGCTTTAGAGAATAGAGATGAAAGATTATCAGATTCTATGAATATGTTGGTGTCATCCGCGTAGAGAAAACAGCTGGTAGAAAGGTGATTAGGTAGATCGTTAATGTAAACGGGAAATAAGAACGGACCCAGAATCGAACCCTGAGGCACACCCGCTCCTATAGACCCAACATCAGAGCAGCTCTCATCCTGGATAACGAATTGATCCCTGTTGCACAGGAAGCTCTGTAATAATTGTAATGGTGTTCCTCTACCGCCATAGCGCTCCAGCTTCTGTAGTAGAATTTTATGATTGATTAAGTCAAAAGCTTTAGAAGGGTCGACGAAAATACCTATAGTTAAAAGTTTCTCTTCAATGTTCATTCTGATCTTTTCTGTGGCATGAATCAGTGCGCTAATGGTGGACCTGTTTTTGCGGAAACCAAATTGAGATGGAGAAAGTAGCTTGTTCAAATCGAAAAAGCTATCTAGTCGACGTAGGATAAGTTTCTCAAGAACCTTACTGACGGCTGAGAGCAACGAAATGGGTCGATAGTTGGAAGTGTCGGTACGATCCCCACTTTTAAAGATAGGTAACACCTTAGCAGTCTTTAATTCTTGGGGATAAATACCTTCAGTGAATCTTTCGTTAAATAGCTCCGAAAGAGGATCAGCGAGATAGTTACAAAACCTTTTGAGAAAAATGGGAGAAATGTTGTCATGTCCGGATGACTTAAGCGGTTTCAGCCCGCTCAACTTCAAACTTTCAACTTCAGAAAGCGTAAACGAGCAAAGTTGATCAGGGATACACTCGTGTCCCAAATACCGCATACACACGTCTTTAGTCCGCACGTACAAAATAAAAAGAATCACCTATAATCTGTAAATAATTCAACTTTAGAAACCATAAACGAGCAAAGTTGATCAGGGATCCACTCTTGTCCCAAATACCGCATACACGCGTCTTTAGTTCGCACGTACAAAATAAAAAGAATCACCTATATTCTGAAAACAATTCAACTTTAGAAAGCGTAAACGAGCAAAGTTGATCAGAGATCCACTCTTGTCCCAAATACTGCATACACGCCTGTTTAGACCGCACGTACGAAATAAAAAGAATGACCCATAATTTGGAAATTCGACTTTAGAAAGCATAACGAGCATAGTTGATCAGGGATCCACTCTTGTCCCAAATACCACATACACGGGTGTGTAGTCCGCACGTACAAAATAAAAAGAATCACTCATAATCTGAAAATAATTCAACTTCAGAAAGCGTAAACGAGCAAAGTTGATCAGGGATACACTCGTGTTCCAAATACCATATACACGCGCCTTTAGTCCGCACGTACAAAATAAAAAGAATCACCTATAATCTGTAAATATTTCAGCTTTAGAAACCATAAACGAGCAAAGTTGATCAGGGATCCACTTTTGTCCCAAATACCGCATACACGCGTCTTTAGTCCGCACGTACAAAATAAAAAGAATCACCTATATTCTGAAAATAATTCAACCTTAGAAAGCGTAAACGAGTAAAGTTGATCAGAGATCCACTCTTGTCCCAAATATCGCAGACACGCGTCTTTAGTCCACACATACAAAATAAAAATAATCACCTATAATCTGAAAATAATTCAACTTTAGAAAGCATAAATGAGCATATTTGATCAGGGAGCCACTCTTGTCCCAAATAAAACATGCACGCGTCTTTAGTCCGCATGTACAAAATCAAAAGAATCACCTATATTCCGAAAATAATTCAACTTTAGAAAGCGTAAACGAGCAACGCTGATCAGGGATACACTCGTGTCCCAAATACCGCATACACGCGTCTTTAGTCCACACGTACAAAATAAAAAGAATCACTTATAATCTGTAAATAATTCAAATTTAGAAACCATAAACGAGCAAAGTTGATCAGGGATCAATTCTTGTCCCAAATACCGCATACACGCGTGTATAGTCCGCACGTACTGGAGTTTGTCATCGGCTGCCGCTGTACCCGCGAGGAGGAGACCCTTCTACATCGTCTCCGGCTGAACGTTGCCCTCACCCGTTCACTCCTGTTCAAAATGGGCCGCGTCTCATCTCCCACCTGCCCCTGCTGCGGTGTAGAAGACGATATTTCTCATCAGCTCCTCCACTGTCAGCGTCACCACCATCATCGGGCCGTGCTCTGGCAACATCTCTCAGAGCTTGGGTGCACGGACGGACGGACCGACGTTTCCCTCGCAACACTCCTTGGCCCTGTGCAGCGAGCTAACCAGTGGAGAGTCACAAAAGCGGTGCTCCGCTTTCTGCGTAACACGGGTCTCCTGGGCTCCCTGTGAGCCCTGCGTTTCTCTCTCGGCCCAGTGGGCAGTCACCACAGCGCTCCTCCTTCGAACCTTGTCACGCCTTGTGGTTGTGTGACTGTGTGTGTGACTTTTCAGTTTTAGTTTTGTGTTTTAGTTTGGTTTTTCTTCTCCTTTTCTTTCCTTCTTTTTCTTTCTTCTTTTCCTTTTCTTTTCTTCCTTTTCTTCTTCTTTTCCTTTTCTTTTCTTCTTCTTCCTTCCTCTTTTCATTTCTTCTCCTTTCCTTTTCCTTTGCTTTCTTCTTCTCCTTTTCTTTTCTTATTTTTCCTTTCTTCCCCTTTTCTCCTTCTTTCTTCCCCTTTTCTTTTCTTATTTTTCTTTTCGTCCCCTTTTCTTTCCTTCCCTTTCCCTTGCCTTTTTTTGTTTGGAATAGCAAGCCGACCTTCGTCTGGCTGACCTTTCCTTTCTTTTTCTTAATAAACATATCCCCCCCCGCACGTACAAAATAGGAATCACCAATAATCTGAAAATAATTCAACTTTAGAAAGCGTAAACGAGCAAAGTTGATCAGGGATACACTCTTGTCCCAAATGCCGCATACACGCGCCTTTATTCCGCACGTACAAAATAAAAATATTCATCTATATTGTGAAAATATCAACTTTAGAAAGCATAAACGAGCACAGTTGACCAGGGATCCACTCTTGTCCCAAATACCGAACACGCGTCTTTAGTCCGCACGCACAAAATAAAAAGAATAACCTACATTCTGAAAATAATTCAACTTTATAAAGCGTAAACGAGCAAAGTTGATCAGAGATCCACTCTTGTCCCAAATATCGCAGGCACGCGTCTTTAGTCCACACATACAAAATAAAAATAATCACCTATAACCTCAAAATAATTCAACTTTAGAAAGCATAAATGAGCATATTTGATCAGGGACCTACTCTTGTCCCAAATACCGCATACACGCGTCTTTAGTCCGCACGTAAAAAATAAAAAGAATCACCAATAATTTGAAAATTCGACTTTAGAAAGCGCAAGGGTGCAAAGCTGATCAGGGACCGACTCTTGTCCCAAATACCGCATGCACGCGTGTTTAGTCCGCACGTACAAAATAAAAAGAATGACCCATAATTTGAAAATTCGACTTTAGAAAGCATAAACGAGCATAGTTGATCAGGGATCGACTCTTGTGCCAAATACCGCATACACGCGTATTTAGTCCGAACGTACAAAATAAAAAGAATCATCTATATTGTGAAATAATTCAACTTTAGGAAGCATAACGAGCATAGTTGATCAGGGATCCACTCTTGTCGCAAATACCGCATACACGCGTGTTTAGTCCGCACGTACAAAATAAAAAGAATCACCTATAATCTGAAAATAATTCAACTTTAGAATCCATAAACGAGGAAAGTTGATCAGAAATCCACTCTTGTCCCAAATAGCGCATACACGCGTCTTTATTCTGCACGTACAAAATAAAAAGAATCATCTATATTGTGAAAATAATTCAAATTTAGATAGCATGAACGAGCATGGTTTATCAGGGATCCACTCTTGTCCCAAATACCGCATACACACGTCTTCAGTCCGCACGTATAAAATAAAAAGAATCACCTATAATCTGTAAATAATATAACTTTAGAAACCATAAACGAGCAAAGTTGATCAGGAATCCACTCTTGTCCCAAATATCGCAGACACGCGTCTTTAGTCCACACGTACAAAATAAAATGATCCACCAATAATCTGAAAATAACTCAACTTTAGAAAGCGTAAACGAGCAAAGTTGAGGAGGGATCCACCCATGTCCCAAATACCGCATACACGCGTTTTAGTCCGCACGTACAAAATAAAAAGAATGACCTATATTCTAAAAATAATTCAACTTTAGAAAGCGTAAACGAGCAAAGTTGATAAGAGATCCACTCTTGTCCGAAATACCGCATACACGTGTGTTTAGTCCGCACGTACAAAATAAAAGGAATCACCTATAATCTGTAAATAATTCAACTTTAGAAACCATAAACGAGCAATGTTGATCAGGGATCCACTCTTGTCCCAAATACCGCATACACGCGTCTTTAGTCCGCACGTACAAAATAAAAAGAATAACCTACATTCTGAAAATAATTCAACTTTAGAAACCATAAACGAGCAAAGTTGATCAGGGATCCACTCTTGTCCCAAATACCGCATACACGCGTCTTTAGTCCGCACGTACAAAATAAAAAGAATAACCTTTATTCTGAAAATAATTCAACTTTAGAAACATTAAACGAGCAATGTTGATCAGGGATCCACTCTTGTCCCAAATACCGAACACGCGTCTTTAGTCTGCACGTACAAAATAAAAAGAATAACCTACATTCTGAAAATAATTCAACTTTAGAAACCATCAACGAGCAAAGTTGATCAGGGATCCACTCTTGTCCCAAATACCGCATACACGCGTCTTTAGTCCGCACGTACAAAATAAAAAGAATAACCTACATTCTGAAAATAATTCAACTTTAGAAACCATAAACGAGCAAAGTTGATCAGGGATCCACTCTTGTCCCAAATACCGAACACGCGTCTTTAGTCCGCACGTACAAAATAAAAAGAATAACCTACATTCTGAAAATAATTCAACTTTAGAAACCATAAACGAGCAAAGTTGATCAGGGATCCACTCTTGTCCCAAATACCGCATACACGCGTCTTTAGTCCGCACGTACAAAATAAAAAGTATAACCTTTATTCTGAAAATAATTCAACTTTAGAAACCATAAACGAGCAATGTTGATCAGGGATCCACTCTTGTCCCAAATACCGAACACGCGTCTTTAGTCCGCACGTACAAAATAAAAAGAATAACCTACATTCTGAAAATAATTCAACTTTAGAAACCATAAACGAACATTGTTGATCAGGGATCCACTCTTGTCCCAAATACCGCATACACGCGTCTTTAGTCCGCACGTACAAAATAAAAAGAATAACATACATTCTGAAAGTAAATCAACTTTAGAAACCATAAACGAGCAAAGTTGATCAGGAATCCACTCTTGTCCCAAATACCGAACACGCGTCATTAGTCCGCACGTACAAAATAAAAAGAATAACCTACATTCTGAAAATAATTCAACTTTAGAAACCATAAACGAGCAAAGTTGATCAGGGATCCACTCTTGTCCCAAATACCGCATACACGCGTCTTTAGTCCGCACGTACAAAATAAAAAGAATAACCTACATTCTGAAAGTAAATCAACTTTAGAAACCATAAACGAGCAAAGTTGATCAGGGATCCACTCTTGTCCCAAATACCGAACACGCGTCATTAGTCCGCACGTACAAAATAAAAAGAATAACCTACATTCTGAAAATAATTCAACTTTAGAAACCATCAACGAGTAAAGTTGATCAGGGATCCACTCTTGTCCCAAATACCGCATACACGCGTCTTTAGTCCGCACGTACAAAATAAAAAGAATAACCTACATTCTGAAAATAATTCAACTTTAGAAACCATAAACGAGCAATGTTGATCAGGGATCCACTCTTGTCCCAAATACCGAACACGCGTCTTTAGTCCGCACGTACAAAATAAAAAGAATAACCTTTATTCTGAAAATAATTCAACTTTAGAAACCATAAACGAGCAATGTTGATCAGGGATCCACTCTTGTCCCAAATACCGAACACGCGTCTTTAGTCCGCACGTACAAAATAAAAAGAATAACCTACATTCTGAAAATAATTCAACTTTAGAAACCATAAACGAGCAAAGTTGATCAGGGATCCACTCTTGTTCCAAATACCGCATACACGCGTCTTTAGTCCGCACGTACAAAATAAAAAGAATAACCTACATTCTGAAAATAATTCAACTTTAGAAACCATAAACGAGCAAAGTTGATCAGGGATCCACTCTTGTCCCAAATACCGAACACGCGTCTTTAGTCCGCACGTACAAAATAAAAAGAATAACCTACATTCTGAAAATAATTCAACTTTAGAAACCATAAACGAGCAAAGTTGATCAGGGATCCACTCTTGTCCCAAATACCGAACACGCGTCTTTAGTCCGCACGTACAAAATAAAAAGAATAACCTACATTCTGAAAATAATTCAACTTTAGAAACCATAAACGAGCAAAGTTGATCAGGGATCCACTCTTGTCCCAAATACCGCATACACGCGTCTTTAGTCCGCACGTACAAAATAAAAAGAATAACCTTTATTCTGAAAATAATTCAACTTTAGAAACCATAAACGAGCAAAGTTGATCAGGGATCCACTCTTGTCCCAAATACCGCATACACGCGTCTTTAGTCCGCACGTACAAAATAAAAAGAATAACCTTTATTCTGAAAATAATTCAACTTTAGAAAGCATAAATGAGCATATTTGATCAGCGAGCCACCCTTGTCCCAAACACCAGATACACGCGTCTTTAGTCCGCACGTAAAAAATAAAAAGAATCACCAATAATTTGAAAATTCGACTTTAGAAAGCGTAAACGTGCAAAGCTGATCAGGGACCCACTCTTGTCCCAAATACCGCATGCACGCGTGTTTAGTCCGCACGTACAAAATAAAAAGAATGACCCATAATTTGAAAAATCGACTTTAGAAACCCTAAACGAGCAAGGTTGATCATGGATCCACTCTTGTCCCAAATACCGCATACACGTCTGTTTAGTCCGCACGTACAAAATAAAAAGTATCACCAATAATCTGAAAATAATTCAACATTAGAAAGCGTAAACGAGCAAAGTTGATCAGGGATCCACTCTTGTCCCAAACACCGCATACACGCGTCTTTAGTCCGCACGTACAAAATAAAAAGAATCCTCTATAATCTGAAAATAATTCAACTTTAGAAAGCGTAAACGAGCAAAGTTGATCAGAAATCCACTCTTGTCCCAAATATCGCAGACACACGTCTTTAGTCCACATGTACAAACTAAAATGACCCACCAATAATCTGAAAATAACTCAACTTTAGAAAGCGTAAACGAGCAAAGTTGAGGAGGGATCCACCCTTGTCCCAAATACCGCATACACGCGTTTTAGTCCGCACGTACAAAATAAAAAGAATCAATTATAATCTGAAAATAATTCAACTTTAGAAAGCATCAATGAGCATATTTGATCAGAGACCCACTCTTGTCCCAAATACTGCATACACGCCTGTTTAGTCCGCACGTACGAAATAAAATGAATCACCTATAATCTGAAAATAATTCAAGTTTAGAAAGCGTAAACGAGCATAGTTGATCAGGGATCCACCATTGTCCCAAATACCGCATACACGCGTGTTTAGTCCGCACGTACAAAATAAAAAGAATCACCAATAATTTGAAAATTCGACTTTAGAAAGCGTAAACGTGCAAAGCTGATCAGGGACCCACTCTTGTCCCAAATGCCGCATGCACGCGTGTTTAGTCCGCGCGTACAAAATAAAAAGAATGACCCATAATTTGAAAATTCGACTTTAGAAAGCATAAACGAGCATAGTTGATCAGGGATCGACTCGTGTCCCAAATACCGCATACACGCGTATTTAGTCCGCACGTACAAAATAAAAAGAATCATCTATATTGTGAAAATAATTCAGCTTCAGGAAGCATAACGAGCATAGTTGATCAGGGATCCACTCTTGTCCCAAATACCGCATACACGCGTGTTTAGTCCGCACGTACAAAATGAAAAGAATAACCTATATTCTGAAAATAATTCAACTTCAGAAAGCGTAAACGAGCAAAGTTGATCAGAGATCCACTCTTGTCCCAAATATCGCAGACACGCGTCTTTAGTCCACACATACAAAATAAAAATAATCACCTATAATCTGAAAATAATTCAACTTTAGAAAGCATAAATGAGCATATTTGATCAGCGAGCCACCCTTGTCCCAAACACCACATACACGCGTCTTTAGTCCGCACATAAAAAATAAAAAGAATCACCAATAATTTGAAAATTCGACTTTAGAAAGCGCAAGCGTGCAAAGCTGATCAGAGACCCACTCTTGTCCCAAATACTGCATACACGCCTGTTTAGTCCGCACGTACGAAATAAAATGAATCACCTATAATCTGAAAATAATTCAACTTTAGAAAGCGTAAACGAGCATAGTTGATCAGGGATCCACTCTTGTCCCAAATACCGCATGCACGCGTGTTTAGTCCGCACGTACAAAATAAAAAGAATGACCCATAATTTGAAAATTCGACTTTAGAAAGCATAAACGAGCATAGTTGATCAGGGATCGACTCTTGTCCCAAATACCGCATACACGCGTCTTTATTCCGCACGTACAAAATAAAAAGAATCACCTATATTCTAAAAATAATTCAACTTTAGAAAGCGTAAACGAGCAAAGTTGATAAGAGATCCACTCTTGTCCGAAATACCGGATACACGCGTCTTTAGTCCGCACGTACAAAATAAAAAGAATCACTTATAATCTGAAAATAATTCAACTTTAGAAACCATAAACGAGCAAAGTTGATCAGGGATCCACTCTTGTCCCAAATACCGCATACACGCGTGTTTAGTCCGCACGTACAAAATAAAAAGAATCACCTATAATCTGTAAATAATTCAACTTTAGAAACTATAAACGAGCAAAGTTGATCAGGGATCCACTCTTGTCCCAAATACCGAACATGCGTCTTTAGTCCGCACGTACAAAATAAAAAGAATAACCTATATTCTGAAAATAATTCAACTTTAGAAAGCGTAAACGAGCAAAGTTGATCAGAGATCCACTCTTGTCCCAAATATCGCAGACACGCGTATTTAGTCCGCACGTACAAAATAAAAAGAATCATCTATATTGTGAAAATAATTCAACTTTAGGAAGCATAACGAGCATAGTTGATCAGGGATCCACTCTTGTTTCAAATACCGCATACACGCGTGTTTAGTCCGCACGTACAGAATAAAAAGAATCACCAATAATATGAAAATTTTTCAACTTTAGAAAGCGTAAACAAGCAAAGTTGATCAGGGATACACTCGTGTCCCAAATACCGCATACACGCGTCTTTATTCCGCACGTACAAAATAAAAAGAATCATCTATATTGTGAAAATAATTCAACTTTAGAAAGCATGAACGAGCATGGTTGATCAAGGATCCATTCTTGTCCCAAATACCGCATACACGCGTGTTTAGTCCGCACGTACAAAATAAAAAGAATCAGCAATAATTTGAAAATTCGCCTTTAGAAAGCGTAAACGTGCAAAGCTGATCAGGGACCCACTCTTGTCCCAAATACCGCATGCACGCGTGTTTAGTCCGCACGTACAAAATAAAAAGAATGACCCGTAATTTGAAAATTCGACTTTAGAAAGAATAAACGAGCATAGTTGATCAGGGATCGACTCTTGTCCCAAATACCGCATACAGGCGTGTTTAGCCCGCACGTACAAAATAAAAAGAATCACCTATAATCTGAAAATAATTCAACTTTAAAACCATAAGCGAGCAAAGTTGATCAGGGATCCACTCTTGTCCCAAATACCGCATACACGCGTGTTTAGTCCGCACGTACAGAATAAAAAGAATCACCAATAATATGAAAAATTTTCAACTTTAGAAAGCGTAAACAAGCAAAGTTGATCAGGGATACACTCGTGTCCCAAATACCGCATACACGCGTCTTTAGTCCGCACGTACAAAATAAAAAGAATCACCTATAATCTCTAAATAATTCAACTTTAGAAACCATAAACGAGCAAAGTTGATCAGAAATCCACTCTTGTCCCAAATACCGCATACACGCGTCTTTAGTCCGCACGTACAAAATAAAAAGAATAACCTATATTCTGAAAATAATTCAACTTTAGAAAGCGTAAACGAGCAAAGTTGAGCAGAGATCCACTCTTGTCCCAAATATCGCAGACACGCGTATTTATTCCGCACGTACAAAATAAAAAGAATCATCTATATTGTGAAAATAATTCAACTTTAGGAAGCATAACGAGCATAGTTGATCAGGGATCCACTCTTGTTTCAAATACCGCATACACGCGTGTTTAGTCCGCACGTACAGAATAAAAAGAATCACCAATAATATGAAAATTTTTCAACTTTAGAAAGCGTAAACAAGCAAAGTTGATCAGGGATACTCGTGTCCCAAATACCGCATACACGCGTCTTTATTCCGCACGTACAAAATAAAAAGAATCATCTATATTGTGAAAATAATTCAACTTTAGAAAGTATGAACGAGCATGGTTGATCAAGGATCCATTCTTGTCCCAAAATACCGCATACACGCGTGTTTAGTCCGCACGTACAAAATAAAAAGAATCACCAATAATTTGAAAATTCGACTTTAGAAAGCGTAAACGTGCAAAGCTGATCAGGGACCCACTCTTGTCCCAAATACCGCATGCACGCGTGTTTAGTCCGCACGTACAAAATAAAAAGAATGACCCGTAATTTGAAAATTCTACTTTAGAAAGAATAAACGAGCATAGTTGACCAGGGATCGACTCTTGTCCCAAATACCGCATACAGGCGTGTTTAGCCCGCACGTACAAAATAAAAAGAATCACCTATAATCTGAAAATAATTCAACTTTAAAACCATAAACGAGCAAAGTTGATCAGGGATCCACTCTTGTCCCAAATACCGCATACACGCGTGTTTAGTCCGCACGTACAGAATAAAAAGAATCACCAATAATATGAAAAATTTTCAACTTTAGAAAGCGTAAACAAGCAAAGTTGATCAGGGATACACTCGTGTCCCAAATACCGCATACACGCGTCTTTAGTCCGCACGTACAAAATAAAAAGAATCACCTATAATCTCTAAATAATTCAACTTTAGAAACCATAAACGAGCAATGTTGATCAGAAATCCACTTTTGTCCCAAATACCGCATACACGCGTCTTTATTTCGCACGTACAAAATAAAAAGAATCATCTATATTGTGAAAATAGTTCAACTTTATAAAGCATAAACGAGCATGGTTGATCAGGGATCCACTCTTGTCCCAAATACCGCATACACGCGTCTTCAGTCCGCACGTACAAAATGAAAAGAATCACCTATAACCTGTAAATAATATAACTTTAGAAACCATAAACGAGCAAAGTTGATCAGGGATCCACTCTTGTCCCAAATACCGCATACACGCCTGTTTAGTCCGCACGTACAAAATAAAAAGAATCACCAATAATCTGAAAATAATTCAATATTAGAAAGCGTAAACGAGCAAAGTTGATCAGGGATCCACTCTTGTCCCAAATACCGCATACACGCGTCTTTAGTCCGCACGCACAAAATAAAAAGAATCACCTATAATCTGAAAATAATTCAACTTTAGAAAGCGTAAACGAGCAAAGTTGATCAGGGATACACTCTTGTCCCAAATACCGCATGCACGCGTGTTTAGTCCGCACGTACAAAATAAAAAGAATCACCAATAATCTGAAAATAACTCAACTTTAGAAAGCGTAAACGAGCAAAGTTGACCAGGGATCCACTCTTGTCCGAAATACCGCATACACGCGTCTTTAGTCCGCACGTACAAAAGAATCAACTATAATCTAAATAATTCAACTTTAGAAACCATAAACGAGCAAAGTTGATCACGGATCCACTCTTGTCCCAAATACCGCATACACGCGTGTTTAGTCCACACGTACAAAATAAAAAGAATCATCAAGAATCTGAAAATAATTCAACTTTAGAAAGCGTAAAGGAGCAAAGTTTATCAGGGACCCACTCTTGTCCCAAATACCGCATACACGCGTCTTCAGTCCGCACGTACAAAATGAAAAGAATCACCTATAACCTGTAAATAATATAACTTTAGAAACCATAAACGAGCAAAGTTGATCAGGGATCCACTCTTGTCCCAAATACCGCATACACGCCTGTTTAGTCCGCACGTACAAAATAAAAAGAATCACCAATAATCTGAAAATAATTCAATATTAGAAAGCGTAAACGAGCAAAGTTGATCAGGGATCCACTCTTGTCCCAAATACCGCATACACGCGTCTTTAGTCCGCACGCACAAAATAAAAAGAATCACCTATAATCTGAAAATAATTCAACTTTAGAAAGCGTAAACGAGCAAAGTTGATCAGGGATACACTCTTGTCCCAAATACCGCATGCACGCGTGTTTAGTCCGCACGTACACAATAAAAAGAATCACCAATAATCTGAAAATAACTCAACTTTAGAAAGCGTAAACGAGCAAAGTTGACCAGGGATCCACCCTTGTCCCAAATACCGCATACACGCGTCTTTAGTCCGCACGTACAAAATAAAACTAATCACCCATAATTTCAAAATAATTCAACTTTAGAAAGCGTAAATGTGCAAAGTTGACCAGGGATCCACTCTTGTCCGAAATACCGCATACCCGCGTCTTTAGTCCGCACGTACAAAAGAATCAACTATAATCTAAATAATTCAACTTTAGAAACCATAAACGAGCAAAGTTGATCAGGGATCCACTCTTGTCCCAAATACCGCATACACGCGTGTTTAGTCCACACGTACAAAATAAAAAGAATCATCAAGAATCTGAAAATAATTCAACTTTAGAAAGCGTAAACGAGCAAAGTTGAGCAGAGATCCACTCTTGTCCCAAATATCGCAGACACGCGTATTTATTCCGCACGTACAAAATAAAAAGAATCATCTATATTGTGAAAATAATTCAACTTTAGGAAGCATAACGAGCATAGTTGATCAGGGATCCACTCTTGTTTCAAATACCGCATACACGCGTGTTTAGTCCGCACGTACAGAATAAAAAGAATCACCAATAATATGAAAATTTTTCAACTTTAGAAAGCGTCAACAAGCAAAGTTGATCAGGGATACACTCGTGTCCCAAATACCGCATACACGCGTCTTTATTCCGCACGTACAAAATAAAAAGAATCATCTATATTGTGAAAATAATTCAACTTTAGAAAGCATGAACGAGCATGGTTGATCAAGGATCCATTCTTGTCCCAAATACCGCATACACGCGTGTTTAGTCCGCACGTACAAAATAAAAAGAATGACCCGTAATTTGAAAATTCGACTTTAGAAAGAATAAACGAGCATAGTTGACCAGGGATCGACTCTTGTCCCAAATACCGCATACAGGCGTGTTTAGCCCGCACGTACAAAATAAAAAGAATCACCTATAATCTGAAAATAATTCAACTTTAAAACCATAAACGAGCAAAGTTGATCAGGGATACACTCGTGTCCCAAATACCGCATACACGTGTCTTTAGTCCGCACGTACAAAATAAAAAGAATCACCTATAATCTCTAAATAATTCAACTTTAGAAACCATAAACGAGCAAAGTTGATCAGAAATCCACTTTTGTCCCAAATACCGCATACACGCGTCTTTATTTCGCACGTACAAAATAAAAAGAATAATCTATATTGTGAAAATAATTCAACTTTATAAAGCATAAACGAGCATGGTTGATCAGGGATCCACTCTTGTCCCAAATACCGCATACACGCGTCTTCAGTCCGCACGTACAAAATGAAAAGAATCACCTATAACCTGTAAATAATATAACTTTAGAAACCATAAACGAGCAAAGTTGATCAGGGATCC
>NW_026999310.1:23998-85946 GCF_037126465.1 Ornithodoros turicata
AACTTTGCTCGTTTACGCTTTCAAAAGTTGAGTTATTTTCAGATTATTGGTGGATCATTTTATTTTGTACGTGTGGACTAAAGACGCGTGTCTGCGGTATTTTGGACAAGAGTGGATCCCTGATCAACTTTGCTCGTTTATGGTTTCTAAAGTTATATTATTTACAGATTATAGGTGATTCTTTTTATTTTGTACGTGCGGACTAAAGACGCGTGTATGCGGTATTTGGGACAAGAGTGGATCCCTGATCAATTTTGCTCGTTTACGCTTTCTAATGTTGAATTATTCTCAGATTATTGGTGATTCTTTTTATTTTGTACGTGCGGACTAAAGACGTGTGTATGCGGTATTTCGGACAAGAGTGGATCTCTTATCAACTTTGCTCGTTTACGCTTTCTAAAGTTGAATTATTTTCAGAATATAGGTGATTCTTTTTATTTTGTACGTGCGGACTAAAGACGCGTGTATGCGGTATTTGGGACAAGATTGGATCCGTGATCAACTTTGCTCGTTTATGGTTTCTAAACTTGAATTATTTTCAGAATGTAGGTTATTCTTTTTATTTTGTACGTGCGGACTAAAGACGCGTGTATGCGGTGTTTGGGACAAGAGTGTATCCCTGATCAACCTTGCTCGTTTACGCTTTCTAAAGTTGAATTATTTCAGATTATTGGTGATTCTTTTTATTTTGTACATGTGGACTAAACACGCGTGTATGCGGTATTTGGGACAAGAATGGATCCCTGATCAACTTTGCTCGTTCATGGTTTCTAAAGTTGAATTATTTACAGATTATAGGTGATTCTTTTTATTTTGTACGTGCGGACTAAAGACCCGTGTATGCGGTATTTGGGACACGAGTGTATCCCTGATCAACTTTGCTCGTTTACTCTTTCTAAAGTTGAATTATTTTCAGATTATTGGTGATTATTTTTATTTTGTACGTGCGGACTAAACACGCGTGTATGCGGTATTTGGGACAAGAGTGGATCGCTCGCTGATCAACTTTGCTCGTTTATGGTTCCTAAACTTGAATTATTTAGATTATAGGTGATTCCTTTGTACGTGCGGACTAAAGACGCGTGTATGCGGTATTTCGGACAATAGTGGATCCCTGGTCAACTTTGCACATTTACGCTTTCTAAAGTTGAATTATTTTGAAATTATGGGTGATTCGTTTTATTTTGTACGTGCGGACTAAAGACGCGTGTATGCGGTATTTAGGACAAGGGTGGATCCCTGCTCAACTTTGCTCGTTTACGCTTTCTAAAGTTGAGTTATTTTCAGATTATTGGTGGATCATTTTATTTTGTACGTGTGGACTACAGACGCGTGTCTGCGATATTTGGGACAAGAGTGGATTTCTGATCAACTTTGCTCGTTTACGCTTTCTAAAGTTGAATTATTTTCAGATTATTGGTGATTCTTTTTATTTTGTGCGTGCGGACTAAACAGGCGTGTATGTGGTATTTTGGACAAGAGTGGATCCCTGATCAACTTTTCTCGTTTATGGTTTCTAAAGTTATATTATTTACAGATTATAGGTGATTCTTTTTATTTTGTACGTGCGGACTAAAGACGCGTGTATGCGGTATCTTGGACAAGAGTGGATCCCTGATCAACTTTGCTCGTTTACGCTTTCTAATGTTGAATTATTTTCAGATTATAGGTGATCCTTTTTATTTTGTACGTGCGGACTAAAGGCGCGTGTATGCAGTATTTGGGACAAGAGTGGATCCCTGATCAACTTTGCTCGTTTACGCTTTCTAATGTTGAATTATTTTCAGATTATTGGTGATTCTTTTTATTTTCTACGTGCGGACTAAACAGGCGTGTATGTGGTATTTTGGACAAGAGTGGATCCCTGATCAACTTTGCTCGTTTATGGTTTCTAAAGTGATATTATTTACAAATTATAGGTGATTCTTTTTATTTTGTACGTGCGGACTAAACACGCGTGTATGCGGTATTTGGGACAAGAGTGGATCCCTGATCAACTTTGCTCGTTTATGGTTTCTCAAGTTGAATTATTTTCAGATTATAAGTGATTCTTTTTATTTTGTACGTGCGGACTAAAGACGCGTGTATGCGGTATTTGGGACAAGAGTGGATCCCTGATCAATTTTGCTCATTTACGCTTTCTAATGTTGAATTATTCTCAGATTATTGGTGATTCTTTTTATTTTGTACGTGCGGACTAAAGACGTGTGTATGCGGTATTTCGGACAAGAGTGGATCTCTTATCAACTTTGCTCGTTTACGCTTTCTAAAGTTGAATTATTTTCAGAATATAGGTGATTCTTTTTATTTTGTACGTGCGGACTAAAGACGCGTGTATGCGGTATTTGGGACACGAGTGTATCCCTGATCAACTTTGCTCGTTTACTCTTTCTAAAGTTGAATTATTTTCAGATTATTGGTGATTATTTTTATTTTGTACGTGCGGACTAAACACGCGTGTATGCGGTATTTGGGACAAGAGTGGATCGCTGATCAACTTTGCTCGTTTATGGTTCCTAAAGTTGAATTATTTAGATTATAGGTGATTCCTTTGTACGTGGGGACTAAAGACGCGTGTATGCGGTATTTCGGACAATAGTGGATCCCTTGTCAACTTTGCACATTTACGCTTTCTAAAGTTGAATTATTTTGAAATTATGGGTGATTCGTTTTATTTTGTACGTGCGGACTAAAGACGCGTGTATGCGGTATTTAGGACAAGGGTGGATCCCTGCTCAACTTTGCTCGTTTACGCTTTCTAAAGTTGAGTTATTTTCAGATTATTGGTGGATCATTTTATTTTGTACGTGTGGACTACAGACGCGTGTCTGCGATATTTTGGACAAGAGTGGATTTCTGATCAACTTTGCTCGTTTACGCTTTCTAAAGTTGAATTGTTTTCAGATTATTGGTGATTCTTTTTATTTTGTGCGTGCGGACTAAACAGGCGTGTATGTGGTATTTTGGACAAGAGTGGATCCCTGATCAACTTTTCTCGTTTATGGTTTCTAAAGTTATATTATTTACAGATTATAGGTTATTCTTTTTATTTTGTACGTGCGGACTAAAGACGCGTGTATGCGGTATTTTGGACAAGAGTGGATCCCTGATCAACTTTGCTCGTTTACGCTTTCTAATGTTGAATTATTTTCAGATTATAGGTGATCCTTTTTATTTTGTACGTGCGGACTAAAGGCGCGTGTATGCAGTATTTGGGACAAGAGTGGATCCCTGATCAACTTTGCTCGTTTACGCTTTCTAATGTTGAATTATTTTCAGATTATTGGTGATTCTTTTTATTTTGTACGTGCGGACTAAACAGGCGTGTATGTGGTATTTTGGACAAGAGTGGATCCCTGATCAACTTTGCTCGTTTATGGTTTCTAAAGTGATATTATTTACAAATTATAGGTGATTCTTTTTATTTTGTACGTGCGGACTAAACACGCGTGTATGCGGTATTTGGGACAAGAGTGGATCCCTGATCAACTTTGCTCGTTTATGGTTTCTCAAGTTGAATTATTTTCAGATTATAAGTGATTCTTTTTATTTTGTACGTGCGGACTAAAGACGCGTGTATGCGGTATTTGGGACAAGAGTGGATCCCTGATCAATTTTGCTCGTTTACGCTTTCTAATGTTGAATTATTCTCAGATTATTGGTGATTCTTTTTATTTTGTACGTGCGGACTAAAGACGTGTGTATGCGGTATTTCGGACAAGAGTGGATCTCTTATCAACTTTGCTCGTTTACGCTTTCTAAAGTTGAATTATTTTCAGAATATAGGTGATTCTTTTTATTTTGTACGTGCGGACTAAAGACGCGTGAATGCGGTATTTGGGACAAGAGTGGATCCGTGATCAACTTTGCTCGTTTATGGTTTCTAAACTTGAATTATTTTCAGAATGTAGGTTATTCTTTTTATTTTGTACGTGCGGACTAAAGACGCGTGTATGCGGTGTTTGGGACAAGAGTGTATCCCTGATCAACCTTGCTCGTTTACGCTTTCTAAAGTTGAATTATTTTCAGATTATTGGTGATTCTTTTTATTTTGTACATGTGGACTAAACACGCGTGTATGCGGTATTTGGGACAAGAATGGATCCCTGATCAACTTTGCTCGTTCATGGTTTCTAAAGTTGAATTATTTACAGATTATAGGTGATTCTTTTTATTTTGTACGTGCGGACTAAAGACGCGTGTATGCGGTATTTGGGACACGAGTGTATCCCTGATCAACTTTGCTCGTTTACTCTTTCTAAAGTTGAATTATTTTCAGATTATTGGTGATTATTTTTATTTTGTACGTGCGGACTAAACACGCGTGTATGCGGTATTTGGGACAAGAGTGGATCGCTGATCAACTTTGCTCGTTTATGGTTCCTAAAGTTGAATTATTTAGATTATAGGTGATTCCTTTGTACGTGCGGACTAAAGACGCGTGTATGCGGTATTTCGGACAATAGTGGATCCCTGGTCAACTTTGCACATTTACGCTTTCTAAAGTTGAATTATTTTGAAATTATGGGTGATTCGTTTTATTTTGTACGTGCGGACTAAAGACGCGTGTATGCGGTATTTAGGACAAGGGTGGATCCCTGCTCAACTTTGCTCGTTTACGCTTTCTAAAGTTGAGTTATTTTCAGATTATTGGTGGATCATTTTATTTTGTGCGTGTGGACTACAGACGCGTGTCTGCGATATTTGGGACAAGAGTGGATTTCTGATCAACTTTGCTCGTTTACGCTTTCTAAAGTTGAATTATTTTCAGATTATTGGTGATTCTTTTTATTTTGTGCGTGCGGACTAAACAGGCGTGTATGTGGTATTTTGGACAAGAGTGGATCCCTGATCAACTTTTCTCGTTTATGGTTTCTAAAGTTATATTATTTACAGATTATAGGTGATTCTTTTTATTTTGTACGTGCGGACTAAAGACGCGTGTATGCGGTATTTTGGACAAGAGTGGATCCCTGATC
Source organism: Ornithodoros turicata (assembly GCF_037126465.1). NCBI lineage: Eukaryota > Metazoa > Arthropoda > Arachnida > Ixodida > Argasidae > Ornithodoros > Ornithodoros turicata. The sequence goes on from NW_026999310.1 coordinate 28,978, forward strand.
AACTTTGCTCGTTTACGCTTTCTAATGTTGAATTATTTTCAGATTATAGGTGATCCTTTTTATTTTGTACGTGCAGACTAAACAGGCGTGTATGTGGTATTTTGGACAAGAGTGGATCCCTGATCAACTTTGCTCGTTTATGGTTTCTAAAGTGATATTATTTACAAATTATAGGTGATTCTTTTTATTTTGTACGTGCGGACTAAACACGCGTGTATGCGGTATTTGGGACAAGAGTGGATCCCTGATCAACTTTGCTCGTTTATGGTTTCTCAAGTTGAATTATTTTCAGATTATAAGTGATTCTTTTTATTTTGTACGTGCGGACTAAAGACGCGTGTATGCGGTATTTGGGACAAGAGTGGATCCCTGATCAATTTTGCTCGTTTACGCTTTCTAATGTTGAATTATTCTCAGATTATTGGTGATTCTTTTTATTTTTTACGTGCGGACTAAAGACGTGTGTATGCGGTATTTCGGACAAGAGTGGATCTCTTATCAACTTTGCTCGTTTACGCTTTCTAAAGTTGAATTATTTTCAGAATATAGGTGATTCTTTTTATTTTGTACGTGCGGACTAAAGACGCGTGTATGCGGTATTTGGGACAAGAGTGGATCCGTGATCGACTTTGCTCGTTTATGGTTTCTAAACTTGAATTATTTTCAGAATGTAGGTTATTCTTTTTATTTTGTACGTGCGGACTAAAGACGCGTGTATGCGGTGTTTGGGACAAGAGTGTATCCCTGATCAACTTTGCTCGTTTACTCTTTCTAAAGTTGAATTATTTTCAGATTATTGGTGATTATTTTTATTTTGTACGTGCGGACTAAACACGCGTGTATGCGGTATTTGGGACAAGAGTGGATCACTGATCAACTTTGCTCGTTTATGGTTCCTAAAGTTGAATTATTTAGATTATAGGTGATTCCTTTGTACGTGCGGACTAAAGACGCGTGTATGCGGTATTTCGGACAATAGTGGATCCCTGGTCAACTTTGCACATTTACGCTTTCTAAAGTTGAATTATTTTGAAATTATGGGTGATTCGTTTTATTTGGTACGTGTGGACTACAGACGCGTGTCTGCGATATTTGGGACAAGAGTGGATTTCTGATCAACTTTGCTCGTTTACGCTTTCTAAAGTTGAATTATTTTCAGATTATTGGTGATTCTTTTTATTTTGTGCGTGCGGACTAAACAGGCGTGTATGTGGTATTTTGGACAAGAGTGGATCCCTGATCAACTTTTCTCGTTTATGGTTTCTAAAGTTATATTATTTACAGATTATAGGTGATTCTTTTTATTTTGTACGTGCGGACTGAAGACGCGTGTATGCGGTATTTGGGACTTGAGTGGATCCCTGATCAACTTTTCTCGTTTATGGTTTCTAAAGTTATATTATTTACAGATTATAGGTGATTCTTTTTATTTTGTACGTGCGGACTAAAGACGCGTGTATGCGGTATTTTGGACAAGAGTGGATCCCTGATCAACTTTGCTCGTTTACGCTTTCTAATGTTGAATTATTTTCAGATTATAGGTGATCCTTTTTATTTTGTACGTGCGGACTAAAGGCGCGTGTATGCAGTATTTGGGACAAGAGTGGATCCCTGATCAACTTTGCTCGTTTACGCTTTCTAAAGTTGGATTATTTACAGATTATAGGTGATTCTTTTTATTTTGTACTTGCGGACTGAAGACGCGTGTATGCGGTATTTGGGACAAGAGTGGATCCCTGATCAACTTTGCTCGTTTACGCTTTCTAATGTTGAATTATTTTCAGATTATTGGCGATTCTTTTTATTTTGTACGTGCGGACTAAACAGGCGTGTATGTGGTATTTTGGACAAGAGTGGATCCCTGATCAACTTTGCTCGTTTATGGTTTCTAAAGTGATATTATTTACAGATTATAGGTGATTCTTTTTATTTTGTACGTGCGGACTAAACACGCGTGTATGCGGTATTTGGGACAAGAGTGGATCCCTGATCAACTTTGCTCGTTTATGGTTTCTCAAGTTGAATTATTTTCAGATTATAAGTGATTCTTTTTATTTTGTACGTGCGGACTAAAGACGCGTGTATGCGATATTTCGGACAAGAGTGGATCTCTTATCAACTTTGCTCGTTTACGCTTTCTAAAGTTGAAGTATTTTGAAATTATGGGTGATTCGTTTTATTTTGTACGTGCGGACTAAAGACGCGTGTATGCGGTATTTGGGACAAGGGCGGATCCCTGCTCAACTTTGCTCGTTTACGCTTTCTAAAGTTGACTTATTTTCAGATTATTGGTGGATCATTTTATTTTGTACGTGTGGACTAAAGACGCGTGTCTGCGATATTTGGGACAAAAGTGGATTTCTGATCAACTTTGCTCGTTTACGCTTTCTAAAGTTGAATTATTTTCAGATTATAGGTGATTCTTTTTATTTTGTACGTGCGGACTAAAGACGTGTGTATGCGGTATTTCGGACAAGAGTGGATCTCTTATCAACTTTGCTCGTTTACGCTTTCTAAAGTTGAATTATTTTCAGAATATAGGTGATTCTTTTTATTTTGTACGTGCGGACTAAAGACGCGTGTATGCGGTATTTGGGACAAGAGTGGATCCGTGATCAACTTTGCTCGTTTATGGTTTCTAAAGTTGAATTATTTTCAGAATGTAGGTTATTCTTTTTATTTTGTACGTGCGGACTAAAGACGCGTGTATGCGGTGTTTGGGACAAGAGTGTATCCCTGATCAACCTTGCTCGTTTACGCTTTCTAAAGTTGAATTATTTTCAGATTATTGGTGATTCTTTTTATTTTGTACGTGTGGTCTAAACACGCGTGTATGCGGTATTTGGGACAAGAATGGATCCCTGATCAACTTTGCTCGTTCATGGTTTCTAAAGTTGAATTATTTACAGATTATAGGTGATTCTTTTTATTTTGTACGTGCGGACTAAAGACGCGTGTATGCGGTATTTGGGACACGAGTGTATCCCTGATCAACTTTGCTCGTTTACGCTTTCTAAAGTTGAATTATTTTCAGATTATTGGTGATTATTTTTATTTTGTACGTGCGGACTAAACACGCGTGTATGCGGTATTTGGGACAAGAGTGGATCCCTGGTCAACTTTGCACATTTACGCTTTCTAAAGTTGAATTATTTTGAAATTATGGGTGATTCGTTTTATTTTGTACGTGCGGACTAAAGACGCGTGTATGCGGTATTTGGGACAAGGGTGGATCCCTGCTCAACTTTGCTCGTTTACGCTTTCTAAAGTTGAGTTATTTTCAGATTATTGGTGGATCATTTTATTTTGTACGTGTGGACTACAGACGCGTGTCTGCGATATTTGGGACAAGAGTGGATTTCTGATCAACTTTGCTCGTTTACGCTTTCTAAAGTTGAATTATTTTCAGATTATTGGTGATTCTTTTTATTTTGTACGTGCGGACTAAACAGGCGTGTATGTGGTATTTTGAACAAGAGTGGATCCCTGATCAACTTTTCTCGTTTATGGTTTCTAAAGTTATATTATTTACAGATTATAGGTGATTCTTTTTATTTTGTACGTGCGGACTAAAGACGCGTGTATGCAGTATTTGGGACAAGAGTGGATCCCTGATCAACTTTGCTCGTTTACGCTTTCTAAAGTTCGATTATTTACAGATTATAGGTGATTCTTTTTATTTTGTACGTGCGGACTGAAGACGCGTGTATGCGGTATTTGGGACAAGAGTGGATCCCTGATCAACCATGCTCGTTTATGCTTTCTAAAGTTGAATTATTTTCACAATATAGATGATTATTTTTATTTTGTACGTGCGGAATAAAGACGCGTGTATGCGGTGTTTGGGACAAGAGTGTATCGCTGATCAACCTTGCTCGTTTACGCTTTCTAAAGTTGAATTATTTTCAGATTATAGGTGATTCTTTTTATTTTGTACGTGTGGACTAAACACGCGTGTATGCGGTATTTGGGACAAGAATGGATCCCTGATCAACTTTGCTCGTTCATGGTTTCTAAAGTTGAATTATTTACAGATTATAGGTGATTCTTTTTATTTTGTACGTGCGGACTAAAGACGCGTGTATGCGGTATTTGGGACACGAGTGTATTCCTGATCAACTTTGCTGGTTTACGCTTTCTAAAGTTGAATTATTTTCAGATTATTGGTGATTATTTTTATTTTGTACGTGCGGACTAAAGACGCGTGTATGCGGTATTTGGGACACGAGTGTATTCCTGATCAACTTTGCTGGTTTACGCTTTCTAAAGTTGAATTATTTTCAGATTATTGGTGATTATTTTTATTTTGTACGTGCGGACTAAACACGCATGTATGCGGTATTTGGGACAAGAGTGGATCTCTGATCAACTTTGCTCGTTTATGGTTTCTAAAGTTGAATTATTTAGATTATAGGTGATTCCTTTGTACGTGCGGACTAAAGATGCGTGTATGCGGTATTTCGGACAATAGTGGATCCCTGGTCAATTTTGCACATTTACGCTTTCTAAAGTTGAATTATTTTGAAATTATGGGTGATTCGTTTTCTTTTGTACGTGCGGACTAAAGACGCGTGTATACGGTATTTGGGGCAACGGTGGATCCCTGCTCAACTTTGCTCGTTTACGCTTTCTAAAGTTGAGTTATTTTCAGATTATTGGTGGATCATTTTATATTGTACGTGTGGACTAAATACGCGTGTCTGCGATATTTGGGACAAGAGTGGATTTCCAATCAACTTTGCTCGGTTACGCTTTCTAAAGTTGAATTATTTTCAGATTATAGGTGATTCTTTTTATTTTGTACGTGCGGACTGAAGACGCGTGTATGCGGTATTTGGGACAAGAGTGGATCCCTGATCAACCATGCTCGTTTATGCTTTCTAAAGTTGAATTATTTTCACAATATAGATGATTATTTTTATTTTGTACGTGCGGAATAAAGACGCGTGTATGCGGTGTTTGGGACAAGAGTGTATCGCTGATCAACCTTGCTCGTTTACGCTTTCTAAAGTTGAATTATTTTCAGATTATAGGTGATTCTTTTTATTTTGTACGTGTGGACTAAACACGCGTGTATGCGGTATTTGGGACAAGAATGGATCCCTGATCAACTTTGCTCGTTCATGGTTTCTAAAGTTGAATTATTTACAGATTATAGGTGATTCTTTTTATTTTGTACGTGCGGACTAAAGACGCGTGTATGCGGTATTTGGGACACGAGTGTATTCCTGATCAACTTTGCTGGTTTACGCTTTCTAAAGTTGAATTATTTTCAGATTATTGGTGATTATTTTTATTTTGTACGTGCGGACTAAAGACGCGTGTATGCGGTATTTGGGACACGAGTGTATTCCTGATCAAATTTGCTGGTTTACGCTTTCTAAAGTTGAATTATTTTCAGATTATTGGTGATTATTTTTATTTTGTACGTGCGGACTAAAGACGCGTGTATGCGGTATTTGGGACACGAGTGTATTCCTGATCAACTTTGCTGGTTTACGCTTTCTAAAGTTGAATTATTTTCAGATTATTGGTGATTATTTTTATTTTGTACGTGCGGACTAAACACGCATGTATGCGGTATTTGGGACAAGAGTGGATCTCTGATCAACTTTGCTCGTTTATGGTTTCTAAAGTTGAATTATTTAGATTATAGGTGATTCCTTTGTACGTGCGGACTAAAGATGCGTGTATGCGGTATTTCGGACAATAGTGGATCCCTGGTCAATTTTGCACATTTACGCTTTCTAATGTTGAATTATTTTCAGATTATTGGTGATTCTTTTTATTTTGTACGTGCGGACTAAACACGCGTGTATGCGGTATTTGGGACAAGAGTGGATCCCTGATCAACTTTGCTCTTTTATGGTTTCTCAAGTTGAATTATATTCAGATTATAAGTGATTCTTTTTATTTTGTACGTGCGGACTAAAGACGCGTGTATGCGGTATTTCGGACCAGAGTGGATCTCTTATCAACTTTGCTCGTTTACGCTTTCTAAAGTTGAAGTATTTTGAAATTATGGGTGATTCGTTTTATTTTGTACGTGCGGACTAAAGACGCGTGTATGCGGTATTTGGGACAAGGGTGGATCCCTGCTCAACTTTGCTCGTTTACGCTTTCTACAGTTGAGTTATTTTCAGATTATTGGTGGATCATTTTATTTTGTACGTGTGGACTAAAGACGCGTGTCTGCGATATTTGGGACAAGAGTGGATTTCTGATCAACTTTGCTCGTTTACGCTTTCTAAAGTTCAATTATTTTCAGATTATAGGTGATTCTTTTTATTTTGTACGTGCGGACTAAAGACGCGTGTATGCGGTATTTGGGACAAGAGTGGATCCCTGATCAACTTTGCTCGTTTACGCTTTCTAATGTTGAATTATTCTCAGATTATTGGTGATTCTTTTTATTTTGTACGTGCGGACTAAAGACGTGTGTATGCAGTATTTCGGACAAGAGTGGATCTCTTATCAACTTTGCTCGTTCACGCTTTCTAAAGTGTAATTATTTTCAGAATATAGGTGATTCTTTTTATTTTGTACGTGCGGACTAAAGACGCGTGTATGCGGTATTTGGGACAAGAGTGGATCCGTGATCAACTTTGCTCGTTTATGGTTTCTAAAGTTGAATTATTTTCAGAATGTAGGTTATTCTTTTTATTTTGTACGTGCGGACTAAAGACGCGTGTATGCGGTGTTTGGGACAAGAGTGTATCCCTGATCAACCTTGCTCGTTTACGCTTTCTAAAGTTGAATTATTTTCAGATTATTGGTGATTCTTTTTATTTTGTACGTGTGGACTAAACACGCGTGTATGCGGTATTTTGAACAAGAGTGGATCCCTGATCAACTTTTCTCGTTTATGGTTTCTAAAGTTATATTATTTACAGATTATAGGTGATTCTTTTTATTTTGTACGTGCGGACTAAAGACGCGTGTATGCAGTATTTGGGACAAGAGTGGATCCCTGATCAACTTTGCTCGTTTACGCTTTCTAAAGTTCGATTATTTACAGATTATAGGTGATTCTTTTTATTTTGTACGTGCGGACTGAAGACGCGTGTATGCGGTATTTGGGACAAGAGTGGATCCCTGCTCAACTTTGCTCGTTTACGCTTTCTAAAGTTGAGTTATTTTCAGATTATTGGTGGATCATTTTATATTGTACGTGTGGACTAAATACGCGTGTCTGCGATATTTGGGACAAGAGTGGATTTCCAATCAACTTTGCTCGGTTACGCTTTCTAAAGTTGAATTATTTTCAGATTATAGGTGATTCTTTTTATTTTGTACGTGCGGACTGAAGACGCGTGTATGCGGTATTTGGGACAAGAGTGGATCCCTGATCAACCATGCTCGTTTATGCTTTCTAAAGTTGAATTATTTTCACAATATAGATGATTATTTTTATTTTGTACGTGCGGAATAAAGACGCGTGTATGCGGTGTTTGGGACAAGAGTGTATCGCTGATCAACCTTGCTCGTTTACGCTTTCTAAAGTTGAATTATTTTCAGATTATAGGTGATTCTTTTTATTTTGTACGTGTGGACTAAACACGCGTGTATGCGGTATTTGGGACAAGAATGGATCCCTGATCAACTTTGCTCGTTCATGGTTTCTAAAGTTGAATTATTTACAGATTATAGGTGATTCTTTTTATTTTGTACGTGCGGACTAAAGACGCGTGTATGCGGTATTTGGGACACGAGTGTATTCCTGATCAACTTTGCTGGTTTACGCTTTCTAAAGTTGAATTATTTTCAGATTATTGGTGATTATTTTTATTTTGTACGTGCGGACTAAAGACGCGTGTATGCGGTATTTGGGACACGAGTGTATTCCTGATCAAATTTGCTGGTTTACGCTTTCTAAAGTTGAATTATTTTCAGATTATTGGTGATTATTTTTATTTTGTACGTGCGGACTAAAGACGCGTGTATGCGGTATTTGGGACACGAGTGTATTCCTGATCAACTTTGCTGGTTTACGCTTTCTAAAGTTGAATTATTTTCAGATTATTGGTGATTATTTTTATTTTGTACGTGCGGACTAAACACGCATGTATGCGGTATTTGGGACAAGAGTGGATCTCTGATCAACTTTGCTCGTTTATGGTTTCTAAAGTTGAATTATTTAGATTATAGGTGATTCCTTTGTACGTGCGGACTAAAGATGCGTGTATGCGGTATTTCGGACAATAGTGGATCCCTGGTCAATTTTGCACATTTACGCTTTCTAATGTTGAATTATTTTCAGATTATTGGTGATTCTTTTTATTTTGTACGTGCGGACTAAACACGCGTGTATGCGGTATTTGGGACAAGAGTGGATCCCTGATCAACTTTGCTCTTTTATGGTTTCTCAAGTTGAATTATATTCAGATTATAAGTGATTCTTTTTATTTTGTACGTGCGGACTAAAGACGCGTGTATGCGGTATTTCGGACCAGAGTGGATCTCTTATCAACTTTGCTCGTTTACGCTTTCTAAAGTTGAAGTATTTTGAAATTATGGGTGATTCGTTTTATTTTGTACGTGCGGACTAAAGACGCGTGTATGCGGTATTTGGGACAAGGGTGGATCCCTGCTCAACTTTGCTCGTTTACGCTTTCTACAGTTGAGTTATTTTCAGATTATTGGTGGATCATTTTATTTTGTACGTGTGGACTAAAGACGCGTGTCTGCGATATTTGGGACAAGAGTGGATTTCTGATCAACTTTGCTCGTTTACGCTTTCTAAAGTTCAATTATTTTCAGATTATAGGTGATTCTTTTTATTTTGTACGTGCGGACTAAAGACGCGTGTATGCGGTATTTGGGACAAGAGTGGATCCCTGATCAACTTTGCTCGTTTACGCTTTCTAATGTTGAATTATTCTCAGATTATTGGTGATTCTTTTTATTTTGTACGTGCGGACTAAAGACGTGTGTATGCAGTATTTCGGACAAGAGTGGATCTCTTATCAACTTTGCTCGTTCACGCTTTCTAAAGTGTAATTATTTTCAGAATATAGGTGATTCTTTTTATTTTGTACGTGCGGACTAAAGACGCGTGTATGCGGTATTTGGGACAAGAGTGGATCCGTGATCAACTTTGCTCGTTTATGGTTTCTAAAGTTGAATTATTTTCAGAATGTAGGTTATTCTTTTTATTTTGTACGTGCGGACTAAAGACGCGTGTATGCGGTGTTTGGGACAAGAGTGTATCCCTGATCAACCTTGCTCGTTTACGCTTTCTAAAGTTGAATTATTTTCAAATTATTGGTGATTCTTTTTATTTTGTACGTGTGGACTAAACACGCGTGTATGCGGTATTTTGAACAAGAGTGGATCCCTGATCAACTTTTCTCGTTTATGGTTTCTAAAGTTATATTATTTACAGATTATAGGTGATTCTTTTTATTTTGTACGTGCGGACTAAAGACGCGTGTATGCAGTATTTGGGACAAGAGTGGATCCCTGATCAACTTTGCTCGTTTACGCTTTCTAAAGTTCGATTATTTACAGATTATAGGTGATTCTTTTTATTTTGTACGTGCGGACTGAAGACGCGTGTATGCGGTATTTGGGACAAGAGTGGATCCCTGATCAACCATGCTCGTTTATGCTTTCTAAAGTTGAATTATTTTCACAATATAGAGGATTATTTTTATTTTGTACGTGCGGAATAAAGACGCGTGTATGCGGTGTTTGGGACAAGAGTGTATCGCTGATCAACCTTGCTCGTTTACGCTTTCTAAAGTTGAATTATTTTCAGATTATAGGTGATTCTTTTTATTTTGTACGTGTGGACTAAACACGCGTGTATGCGGTATTTGGGACAAGAATGGATCCCTGATCAACTTTGCTCGTTCATGGTTTCTAAAGTTGAATTATTTACAGATTATAGGTGATTCTTTTTATTTTGTACGTGCGGACTAAAGACGCGTGTATGCGGTATTTGGGACACGAGTGTATTCCTGATCAACTTTGCTGGTTTACGCTTTCTAAAGTTGAATTATTTTCAGATTATTGGTGATTATTTTTATTTTGTACGTGCGGACTAAAGACGCGTGTATGCGGTATTTGGGACACGAGTGTATTCCTGATCAACTTTGCTGGTTTACGCTTTCTAAAGTTGAATTATTTTCAGATTATTGGTGATTATTTTTATTTTGTACGTGCGGACTAAACACGCATGTATGCGGTATTTGGGACAAGAGTGGATCTCTGATCAACTTTGCTCGTTTATGGTTTCTAAAGTTGAATTATTTAGATTATAGGTGATTCCTTTGTACGTGCGGACTAAAGATGCGTGTATGCGGTATTTCGGACAATAGTGGATCCCTGGTCAATTTTGCACATTTACGCTTTCTAAAGTTGAATTATTTTGAAATTATGGGTGATTCGTTTTCTTTTGTACGTGCGGACTAAAGACGCGTGTATACGGTATTTGGGGCAACGGTGGATCCCTGCTCAACTTTGCTCGTTTACGCTTTCTAAAGTTGAGTTATTTTCAGATTATTGGTGGATCATTTTATATTGTACGTGTGGACTAAATACGCGTGTCTGCGATATTTGGGACAAGAGTGGATTTCCAATCAACTTTGCTCGGTTACGCTTTCTAAAGTTGAATTATTTTCAGATTATAGGTGATTCTTTTTATTTTGTACGTGCGGACTGAAGACGCGTGTATGCGGTATTTGGGACAAGAGTGGATCCCTGATCAACCATGCTCGTTTATGCTTTCTAAAGTTGAATTATTTTCACAATATAGATGATTATTTTTATTTTGTACGTGCGGAATAAAGACGCGTGTATGCGGTGTTTGGGACAAGAGTGTATCGCTGATCAACCTTGCTCGTTTACGCTTTCTAAAGTTGAATTATTTTCAGATTATAGGTGATTCTTTTTATTTTGTACGTGTGGACTAAACACGCGTGTATGCGGTATTTGGGACAAGAATGGATCCCTGATCAACTTTGCTCGTTCATGGTTTCTAAAGTTGAATTATTTACAGATTATAGGTGATTCTTTTTATTTTGTACGTGCGGACTAAAGACGCGTGTATGCGGTATTTGGGACACGAGTGTATTCCTGATCAACTTTGCTGGTTTACGCTTTCTAAAGTTGAATTATTTTCAGATTATTGGTGATTATTTTTATTTTGTACGTGCGGACTAAAGACGCGTGTATGCGGTATTTGGGACACGAGTGTATTCCTGATCAACTTTGCTGGTTTACGCTTTCTAAAGTTGAATTATTTTCAGATTATTGGTGATTATTTTTATTTTGTACGTGCGGACTAAACACGCATGTATGCGGTATTTGGGACAAGAGTGGATCTCTGATCAACTTTGCTCGTTTATGGTTTCTAAAGTTGAATTATTTAGATTATAGGTGATTCCTTTGTACGTGCGGACTAAAGATGCGTGTATGCGGTATTTCGGACAATAGTGGATCCCTGGTCAATTTTGCACATTTACGCTTTCTAATGTTGAATTATTTTCAGATTATTGGTGATTCTTTTTATTTTGTACGTGCGGACTAAACACGCGTGTATGCGGTATTTGGGACAAGAGTGGATCCCTGATCAACTTTGCTCTTTTATGGTTTCTCAAGTTGAATTATATTCAGATTATAAGTGATTCTTTTTATTTTGTACGTGCGGACTAAAGACGCGTGTATGCGGTATTTCGGACCAGAGTGGATCTCTTATCAACTTTGCTCGTTTACGCTTTCTAAAGTTGAAGTATTTTGAAATTATGGGTGATTCGTTTTATTTTGTACGTGCGGACTAAAGACGCGTGTATGCGGTATTTGGGACAAGGGTGGATCCCTGCTCAACTTTGCTCGTTTACGCTTTCTACAGTTGAGTTATTTTCAGATTATTGGTGGATCATTTTATTTTGTACGTGTGGACTAAAGACGCGTGTCTGCGATATTTGGGACAAGAGTGGATTTCTGATCAACTTTGCTCGTTTACGCTTTCTAAAGTTCAATTATTTTCAGATTATAGGTGATTCTTTTTATTTTGTACGTGCGGACTAAAGACGCGTGTATGCGGTATTTGGGACAAGAGTGGATCCCTGATCAACTTTGCTCGTTTACGCTTTCTAATGTTGAATTATTCTCAGATTATTGGTGATTCTTTTTATTTTGTACGTGCGGACTAAAGACGTGTGTATGCAGTATTTCGGACAAGAGTGGATCTCTTATCAACTTTGCTCGTTCACGCTTTCTAAAGTGTAATTATTTTCAGAATATAGGTGATTCTTTTTATTTTGTACGTGCGGACTAAAGACGCGTGTATGCGGTATTTGGGACAAGAGTGGATCCGTGATCAACTTTGCTCGTTTATGGTTTCTAAAGTTGAATTATTTTCAGAATGTAGGTTATTCTTTTTATTTTGTACGTGCGGACTAAAGACGCGTGTATGCGGTGTTTGGGACAAGAGTGTATCCCTGATCAACCTTGCTCGTTTACGCTTTCTAAAGTTGAATTATTTTCAGATTATTGGTGATTCTTTTTATTTTGTACGTGTGGACTAAACACGCGTGTATGCGGTATTTGGGACAAGAATGGATGCCTGATCAACTTTGCTCGTTCATGGTTTCTAAAGTTGAATTATTTACAGATTATAGGTGATTCTTTTTATTTTGTACGTGCGGACTAAAGACGCGCGTATGCGGTATTTGGGACACGAGTATATCCCTGATCAACTTTGCTCGTTTACGCTTTCTAAAGTTGAATTATTTTCAGATTATTGGTGATTATTTTTATTTTGTACGTGCGGACTAAACACGCGTGTATGCGGTATTTGGGACAAGAGTGGATCCCTGCTCAACTTTGCTCGTTTACGCTTTCTAAAGTTGAATTATTTTGAAATTATGGGTGATTCGTTTTATTTTGTACGTGCGGACTAAAGACGCGTGTATGCGGTATTTGGGACAAGGGTGGATCCCTGCTCAACTTTGCTCGTTTACGCTTTCTAAAGTTGAATTATTTTCAGATTATTGGTGATTCTTTTTATTTTGTACGTGCGGACTAAACAGGCGTGTATGCGGTATTTTGGACAAGAGTGGATCCCTGATCAACTTTGCTCGTTTATGGTTTCTAAAGTTATATTATTTACAGATTATAGGTGATTCTTTTTATTTTGTACGTGCGGACTAAAGACGCGTGTATGCGGTATTTCGGACAAGAGTGGATCTCTTATCAACTTTGCTCGTTTACGCTTTCTAAAGTTGAATTATTTTCACAATATAGATGATTCTTTTTATTTTGTACGTGCGGAATAAAGACTCGTGTATGCGGTATTTGGGACAAGAGTGTATCCCTGATCAACTTTGCTCGTTTACGCTTTCTAAAGTTGAATTATTTTCAGATTATTTGTGATTCTTTTTATTTTGTACGTGCGGACTAAACACGCGTGTATGCGGTATTTTGGACAAGAGTGGATCCCTGATCAACTTTGCTCGTTTATGGTTTCTAAAGTTATATTATTTACAGATTATAGGTGATTCTTTTTATTTTGTACGTGCGGACTGAAGACGCGTGTATGCGGTATTTGGGACAAGAGTGAATCCCTGATCAACTTTGCACATTTACGCTTTCTAAAGTCGAATTATTTTGAAATTATGGGTGATTCGTTTTATTTTGTACGTGCGGACTAAAGATGAGTGTATGCGGTATTTGGGACAAGGGTGGATCCGTGCTCAACCATGCTCGTTTATGCTTTCTAAAGTTGAATTATTTTCACAATATAGATGATTCTTTTTATTTTGTACGTGCGGACTAAAGACGCGTGTATGCGGTATTTGGGACAAGGGTGGATCCCTGCTCAACTTTGCTCGTTTACGCTTTCTAAAGTTGAATTATTTTCAGATTATTGGTGATTCTTTTTATTTTGTACGTGCGGACTCAACAGGCTTGTATGTGGTATTTTGGACAAGAGTAGATCCCTGATCAACTTTGCTCGTTTATGGTTTCTAAAGTTATATTATTTACAGATTATAGGTGATTCTTTTTATTTTGTACGTGCGGACTAAAGACGCGTGTATGCGGTATTTCGGACAAGAGTGGATCTCTTATAAACTTTGCTCGTTTACGCTTTCTAAAGTTGAATTATTTTGAAATTATGGGTGATTCGTTTTATTTTGTACGTGCGGACTGAAGACGCGTGTATGCGGTATTTGGGACAAGAGTGGATCCCTGATCAACCATGCTCGTTTATGCTTTCTAAAGTTGAATTATTTTCACAATATAGATGATTCTTTTTATTTTGTACGTGCGGAATAAAGACTCGTGTATGCGGTATTTGGGACAAGAGTGTATCCCTGATCAACTTTGCTCGCTTACGCTTTCTAAAGTTGAATTATTTTCAGATTATTTGTGATTCTTTTTATTTTGTACGTGCGGACTAAACACGCGTGTATGCGGTATTTTGGACAAGAGTGGATCCCTGATCAACTTTGCTCGTTTATGGTTTCTAAAGTTATATTATTTACAGATTATAGGTGATTCTTTTTATTTTGTACGTGCGGACTGAAGACGCGTGTATGCGGTATTTGGGACAAGAGTGGATCCCTGATCAACTTTGCACATTTACGCTTTCTAAAGTTGAATTATTTTGAAATTATGGGTGATTCGTTTTATTTCGTACGTGCGGACTAAAGACGAGTGTATGCGGTATTTGGGACAAGGGTGGATCCGTGCTCAACTTTGCTCGTTTACGCTTTCAAAAGTTTAGTTATTTTCAGATTATTGGTGGATCATTTTATTTTGTACGTGTGGACTAAAGACGCGTGTCTGCGATACTTGGGGCAAGAGTGGATTTCTGATCAACTTTGCTCGTTTACGCTTTCTAAAGTTGAATTATTTTCAGATTATTGGTGATTCTTTTTATTTTGTACGTGCGGACTAAGCAGGCGTGTATGCGGTATTTTGGACAAGAGTGGATCCCTGATCAACTTTGCTCGTTTATGGTTTCTAAAGTTATATTATTTACAGATTATAGGTGATTCTTTTTATTTTGTACGTGCGGATGAAGACGCGTGTATGCGGTATTTGGGACAACAGTGGATCCCTGATCAACCATGCTCGTTTATGCTTTCTAAAGTTGAATTATTTTCACAATATAGATGATTCTTTTTATTTTGTACGTGCGGAATAAAGACGCGTGTATGCGGTATTTGGGACAAGAGTGTATCCCTGATCAACTTTGCTCGTTTACGCTTTCTAAAGTTGAAATATTTTCAGATTATTTGTGATTCTTTTTATTTTGTACGTGCGGACTAAACACGCGTGTATGCGGTATTTGGGACAAGAGTGGATCCCTGATCAGCTTTGCACATTTACGCTTTCTAAAGTTGAATTATTTTGAAATTATGGGTGATTCGTTTTATTTTGTACGTGCGGACTAAAGACGCGTGTATGCGGTATTTGGGACAAGGGTGGATCCCTGCTCAACTTTGCTCGTTTACGCTTTCTAAAGTTGAATTATTTTCACAATATAGATGATTCTTTTTATTTTGTACGTGCGGAATAAAGACGCGTGTATGCGGTATTTGGGACAAGAGTGTATCCCTGATCAACTTTGCTCGTTTACGCTTTCTAAAGTTGAAATATTTTCAGATTATTTGTGATTCTTTTTATTTTGTACGTGCGGACTAAACACGCGTGTATGCGGTATTTGGGACAAGAGTGGATCCCTGATCAGCTTTGCTCGTTTACGCTTTCTAAAGTTGAGTTATTTTCAGATTATAGGTGATTCTTTTTATTTTGTACGTGCGGACTAAAGACGCGTGTATGCGGTATTTGTGACAAGAGTGGATCCCTGATCAACTTTGCTCGTTTACGCTTTCTAATGTTGAATTATTTTCAGATTATTGGTGATTCTTTTTATTTTGTACGTGCGGACTAAACAGGCGTGTATGCGGTATTTTGGACAAGAGTGGATCCCTGATCAACTTTGCTCGTTTATGGTTTCCAAATTTATATTATTTACATATTATAGGTGATTCTTTTTATTTTGTACGTGCGGACTGAAGACGCGTGTATGCGGTATTTGGGACAAGAGTGGATCCCTGATCAACCATGCTCGTTTATGCTTTCTAAAGTTGAATTATTTTCACAATATAGATGATTCTTTTTATTTTGTACGTGCGGAATAAAGACGCGTGTATGCGGTATTTGGGACAAGAGTGTATCCCTGATCAACTTTGCTCGTTTACGCTTTCTAAAGTTGAATTATTTTCAGATTATTTGTGAATTTTTTTATTTTGTACGTGCGGACTAAACACGCGTGTATGCGGTATTTGGGACAAGAGTGTATCCCTGATCAACTTTGCTCGTTTATGGTTTCTAAAGTTGAATTATTTACAGATTATAGGTGATTCTTTTTATTTTGTACGTGCGGACTAAAGACGCGTGTATTCGGTATTTGGGACACGACTGTATCCCTGATCAACTTTGCTTGTTTACGCTTTCTACCCGTACGAAAATTCCGGATCAAACTTGGTCAGCCCGGATCAAGAGGAATCCGGGGTCGTTAGGTCTCTTCCAGCTGGTTCCGGGCTGGATCTGCCTTTATCCTGACTGAAGAAAACCGGAATGTCCCGGATTCCGGAACACCCAGGTTTTGAACAGGCCAGTACAAGCTAGTCAGGTTTAGTTCGCGAACCTGGCATTGGTCGATGTGGGTCGGGTTAACACCAGGCCTACCGGACCCGGGCTGTGGCTTGGGCCGTTTTATTTTTATTTTTATTGTTTTCTGTTTAAAACCCATTAAAGGAGTTATGTACAGAGAGAGCGATAACTTTTCTAATGTTGGGTTTATAATGTTTGCGTGAACTCGAAATTCGTAGCCCGCCACTATTGGTTTCTGTGGTTGTTACACAACACCGGGAATTAACTGCATTTAACCGTTCGGTTCTTCGGTTGCGCTGATCCAAAAAATAAAAGCAAAAATAGTACTTGAAATACATTCATACAGAGTTTTGCCTCAGAATGAGGTTGTTTGAATTGGTGTCATGCCTTAACTAAGCTAACTTTGTTAATTGAACTCGCGAATTAGTCAAGGAAAGGTAGTATTTTTTTGCATGGATTTGGAATCCTGTCGCCATAGCACACTATTCCAATCAAAATCACTGGGTTTCTCACAAGATTTGTACAGGAATTTGAAAGCCGAAGATACGTCGCTTTGGGAAGTATTGTAGGTGGAATTTTGCGTTTGTGGAACTCTCTGCTCCCCCTTTATCTAGACAAAGTGGAAAGAGCGACACGTTTTATTCCGATCAAGGGTCTTGTCGCCGTCATTGTCAGTGGCTGGTGGCTGAGGACAGACACTTTGACAATGGTATACGTGCGATTGTGGCGTGGTTTCTTTTGTTTTCGCACAGGAGGAAGGGCATTTGAACGGAGCCAACAGTTCGGCAAACGTAAATACCAGCGATCGCGCTTCATCCAATAGCGAATTTGCGAGTGCCACATTTCTCTAGAAACCTGGTGAAAAACCGCGCGATTTTGAGTGCGTTTGTGTGCTAGTGCGATGCGCTTCCAGATTAATGGAGAAAAATGCTTCCTTTGCTGGGCTAGTTTACGACTTCAATTAACAAAATTAGCCTAATTAACGTGTGACACGAATGCAAACGACCCCCAATCAGTGGCAAAAGTTTGTCTGCGTGCATTCCAAGTAGCTGGATAATTTTCTTGAGTAAAAACTATTTTTGGGAATTTAATGGCATCCTCTCGTGGAACCCATTGTATGTGCTCCCCGTTGTGAATGAAGTTTTGTAAACCAGATTTGAGTAAACGAAAACGTGCACTACAGAAGGACTTTGCTTTGAAATTTTGCCTTTTTCCAACTGCCCGGTGCACTCAGCATATAATGTGAAATCTGAACACCATGCCTTGTGCCCGATTTGTCGAAAATCAGGGGCACGAAATTAAACAACCTTTATGTTGTGCGCGCTCTCACTTTTTTCGAAGCTGCATATATTTCAGCACGCATTTTAGAATTTGTACGCCGTACTGTTTCTGCGCTCTACATCTTTCTTGTGTTTCCGGCAGCGCGTGTGGTAGCCTGCCACAGGAACATTTTGTTAATTCATACATATTTGTTAATCAATTAATATTCACGCACTGCAACGTTTGAGTATTTCTTCCGCCGCATTCGCGTGTGATTCACGTAAATGCCTCCGCGACGTTCCGACTTCGGAAACATTCCTACATTCCTCGGCTTAGCAATAATAATAATAAAACACCGTGTCACACCGTTATGTCGCATCAGACATCGACAATCCTAAGTCATATGAAATCGCATTTGGAGCCATTCACTCAAGAAGAACAGCTTTTCCAAAAAGAAACCTCAGTCGCACTGGCAGAACGTGAACAATGACGGACAGAAGGGCGACCATTGGCCAGCAAATTCTCTAGCCTCTATCCTCGCGGTGACCTGGAAAACTTTCGTTTCGCCCCGCCCGGGATTTTCCATTCTGCGGCCGGCTCCACGTGGAGAGGACATCAAGCTTTGGCGCGATTCACCATGGTATTTGGATTCCTCCTGGTCAAGCGTCACAGGTTTGTTGTTTTCATTAGCTTTGGTATATTGTGTTGCGTTAGCCGTTTAGCTCACTCGACTTTGCTGAGGAAATTGCTGTGCTCGCAGACACATACTATCTAGAACTGTAAGCGAAAATCATCCTGGAAGTTCATCCCCCTTTTTTTTCAACAGCGAAGGTGCGATAAGGCGAGCTACGTAACCCCACCAGGCCCGTCAGATGTTGGGAGAAATTAAGTTGACCGACCAAGTTACGGCACTCCGTGAGCAAGTCAGCACATCAAGAGAAAGGTTGTTGAAATCGAGACATATAGAGGTGAGCATGCGCCGTGATTTTTCCTTTCTGCCCTCAACAAGTACTCTTATTTTATTTATTTCTACCTGTGTTTCTTCCGTACAAAACATGTTCACAGAACTAGATCGCCTGCTGAGCAATGCCAGGAGACTGGTGCGGAAGCTACAAAAATTGCCTGGGTTGAATGCAGACCACCAGAATATGGCGGCCACCTCATTGGCAATGGCGGTCCGACACGCATCATCCACGGGTGGGTGCAACATGTCGACTGACAAACGACAACTCAAGTACTCCGGCCCCCAGGAAGAGGTACGTACCTGTTATTTGTAACTGGATTTTGAATTCATCGTGTCATATTCGGGCATGTTCATGTGTACATTCACTGTGGCACGAAAGTTTTGGTCTACAAAACGTTTCCATGCGTCCATGCAGGTCAATGAGCTCATCACTGGGTCAAGATATTAGTGCCACATTGCGAGATTTCTGGCGTACGTCTGGGAAGGATTGCCACACCTTGTGAAGACGACGGGCACGCGGCTCCGTGAGCTTGGAGAGAAATGGTAAATGAAGCTGTTTCCAACAAATGTAAATGAATTTACTGCTGGTTTTCAATAAATGCATATCATATACTCACACATTTGTTACTTCTTTTGAAACGCACGTTGGGCACACGGATGACCCTGGGGTTGAGGCTGGGGTTTAAACGAACTGAGTCAGGCTATTATCCGATATCGGCTGGGATCTGTACACGGAATGGACAGGAATAGGTCACGTTTTGATCAACACCTATTCAGTGGACAAAACAAGTTTGATCTGGGTTAGGACACTTCTAATCCAGATGTGATCAAATTTCGAATGAATCTGTGCCAAAATTTTATTGGGAGCCGATCAGTTTCTGATCAGTGATCTTAATCATGTTTAGATCAAAGGTTAGTCAGGAGGCGGTACAATTTTGATCCGGATTTGATAACATTTTGAATAAAGCTTTATCACAATTTTATCATATGCTGATCAGTGATCCTGGCCAATTTAGGAATAAAACCGGATCAACCATCCGGGATCAGGACCGGATTCCAATTTGATTCCGGAATTGTCGTACAGGACGTTGAAAAATTTTCATATTATTGGTGATTATTTTTTAATTTGTAGGTGCGGACTAAACACGTGTGTATGCGGTATTTGGGACAAGAGTGGATCCCTGATCAACTATGCTCGTTATGCTTTCTAAAGTTGAATTATTTTCACAATATAGATGATTCTTTTTATTTTGCACGTGCGCACTAAATACGCGTGTATGCGGTATTTGGGACAAGAGTCGATCCCTGATCAACTATGCTCGTTTATGCTTTCTAAAGTCGAATTTTCAAATTATGGGTCATTCTTTTTATTTTGTACGTGCGGACTAAACACGCGTGTATGCGGTATTTGGGACAAGAGTGGATCCCTGATCAACTATGCTCGTTTACGCTTTCTGAAGTTGAATTATTTTCAGATTACAGGTGATTCATTTTATTTCGTACGTGCGGACTAAACAGGCGTGTCTGCGATATTTGGGACAAGAGTCGATCCCTGATCAACTTTGCACATTTACGCTTTCTAAAGTTGAGTTATTTTCAGATTATTGGTGGATCATTTTATTTTGTACGTGTTGACTAAAGACGCGTGTCTGCGATATTTGGAAAAAGAGTGGATTTCTGATCAACTTTGCTCGTTTACGCTTTCTAAAGTTGAATTGTTTAGATTATAGGTGATTCTTTTGTACGTGCGGACTAAAGACGCGTGTATGCGGTATTTCGGACAATAGTAGATCCCTGGTCAACTTTGCACATTTACGCTTTCTAAAGTTGAATTATTTTCAGATTATTGGTGATTCTTTTTATTTTGTACGTGCGGACTAAACACGCGTGCATGCGGTATTTGGGACAAGAGTGGATCGCTGGTCAACTTTGCTCGTTTATGGTTTCTAAAGTTGAATTATTTACAGATTATAGGTGATTCTTTTTATTTTGTACGTGCGGAATAAAGACGCGTGTATGCGGTATTTGGGACAAGAGTGTATCCCTGATCAACTTTGCTCGTTTACGCTTTCTAAAGTTGAATTATTTTCAGATTATTGGTGATTCTTTTTATATTGTACGTGCGGACTAAAGACGCATGTATGCGGTATTTGGGACGCGAGTGTATCCCTGATCAACTTTGCTTGTTTACGCTTTCTAACGTTGAAAAATTTTCATATTATTGGTGATTCTTTTTATTTTGTACGTGCGGAATAAACACGCGTGTATGCGGCATGTGGGACAAGGGTGGATCCCTGATCAACTTTGCTCGTTTACGCTTTCTAAAGTTGAATTATTTTCAGATTATTGGTGATTATTTTTATATTGTACGTGCGGACTAAAGACGCATGTATGCGGTATTTGGGACGCGAGTGTATCCCTGATCAACTTTGCTTGTTTACGCTTTCTAACGTTGAAAAATTTTCATATTATTGGTGATTCTTTTTATTTTGTACGTGCGGAATAAACACGCGTGTATGCGGCATGTGGGACAAGGGTGGATCCCTGATCAACTTTGCTCGTTTATGGTTTCTAAAGTTGAATTATTTTCAGATTATAGGTGATTCTTTTTATTGTGTACGTGCGGACTAAACACGCGTGTATGCGGTATTTGGGACAAGAGTGGATCCCTGATCAACTATGCTCGTTATGCTTTCTAAAGTTGAATTATTTTCACAATATAGATGATTCTTTTTATTTTGTACGTGTGGACAAAATACGCGTGTATGCGGTATTTGGGACAAGAGTCGATTTCTGATCAACTATGCTCGTTTATGCTTTCTAAAGTCGAATTTTCAAATTATGGGTCATTCTTTTTATTTTGTACCTGCGGACTAAAGACGCGTGTATGCGGTATTTGGGACAAGAGTGGATCTTTTAAAATGGATAAAATACCCCAGTGCGAAGGTAAAACAATGGGACGAGACAAACACAGACAAAGGGACGACGCACAGCACTGACTGCAACCAAAAGAATTTATTTCCGTCACCATCTCCTTTTTATACCAATACCTTCTCTCCACACTAACTACAGCATCACGTGAGAATACATTCTACGCAAGAAAACATTCTATCTTATCAGACAAGGTTACTGATGGTACACTTATGCACGAATTCCCCAATTTCTTTATCGTTAAAGCTTCCAAGTATAGTAACGCCCCTTGTTTCTTGTTTTTATACAAAACTTTTGTGCTATTTAAGTCGGGTTCACATCCATTACACTGTGCGAGGTGCCCACCTAATGTCGTTTCCATTCTTTTACTATTTTTGTTATGTTCTCTTAGTCTTGTGTTTAAGCACCGTGTTGTCTGTCCAACATATTTCTTCCCACATTTTAATGGAATACTATACACTACCCCTATAGCACATTTAACGTACGTTGTTTGATGTTCAACTTTACACCCGGTGTTCCGCTCCTTATTTACACTATTTAGTAGGGAATTAAGACCCCATCCCTTTCTAAACACGACATCTATCCCAAACTTCTTCGATAATTTCTTTAACCTATGCGATGCCTTATGCACATACTCAATGACAGCGAACTTATTCTTCTCCCTAGCCCTTTCTTGTTTTGATCCATTTATTAAACGTGTTAGTACACGACTCAATATGTCAGTGATAATTGCTTCCGGATAACCAGCCCTCTCAAGTCTATGTATTTGCGCAACACAACTCGCAAACATTCTGTGCTCACAGGATCTCTCTAGCGCGTTTTTACAACATTTTGAGCTCTAGCATTTTTTACAGTTTTTGAACAACATGAATCAAAGGGCATCAAAGGTTTCTCTGTTCTTTGCTTATATTCCCAACAAAATTTTTCCTGACAACATGTGATTTCAATATCCAAAAACTGTATGCAGTTATCATTGGCCTCTTCCACTGTAAATTCGAGACCCCTACTTTTGCTGGTAAACATATCCTTAACTCTGTTACATTCTAAGCCCTTATCCAGAATGATCAAATAATCATCCACATACCTAAACACAGCATGAACAGGCCACTTATTCACATCTAATTCCGTTTGAATATTCTTGTCAATGTTACTCATCACCAAGGAGCTCAAAATCGGAGCTATTCTTGACCCGATACATATGCCTTCCTTCTGTCTATAAACTTTCCCTTCCACTTCAATCAAAGTTGACATAAGATATATTCTCACCAACTCAAGAAACTGTTGAACTGAACATTTTACATTGTTCTGAAACCTTATAACCCCAAAACGTTCAATACAGCTTTCTATACATTCGAACATGACTTCAGTTGGAAGATTGTAATAAAGGTCCTTAACATCTAATGATATTATTGATTTACCCTTTGCGTTCATATCCTTAAGCTGCTTTATAACATCCGAAGAATTCTTTATCTCAAAGGGGTCATCAATATTCAACATAGCCAGGTGTTCCTGCAGGAAAGAACTAACAACACTCTGCCAAGTTTTTCTCTCAGATACTATTGTTCTAAACGGGTATCCATCTTTATGGAGCTTTATGGTATAAAAAACTTCCAGGTATTGGCTTTGAGCATTTTTTACTAAATTCGCGAATTTTTCCCATTGACACTCTTCAAACCATTTCTTGGCTTTTGATTTTAAATTCCTACTTGGTCTACCCTTTACGGTACAGAAGTGTTTTTCCAATGCTTCCCGCTGTTTTTCTTTAAATTCTTGAGAATCCACGACGACGAATCTGCTAGTCTTGTCGGCTACCAATAAGTGCAGTTCACTGGTTTTTAGTTCGCTTATCACTTTCGGCAACCTTCGATTGAAAGGCGATTTCTTTACACATCCTCGAAGAGCATCCACGGCATGATCCATGAGCGTGATCTTCTGCGCATCCGGAACTTTCTTACTGACTTGGTACGCCATGTCAATCAGGTCTGTTGCAGCTGTGGATATCGGCATACAAAACTTCGGTCCTCTATCCAGGACCCCTCTGGATCCCTCTGATACCTTTCGTCGCTGTAATTCAACAACACCTGTGCTGTCCCTATTCATTTCCTTGGTTTTTCCGGTCCTTGTCGGTATAATACACTTCCACTTTCTTTCCAACTCCTCCATTTTGAGTTTCCAAAAGTAATTGAATTCATGAGAATGTTGATATCCTTGTCCCCAAATTTTTCTGGCGTAGTTAAGCACAACCGTTTTCATTAGTCTGCTTTGATGATACATCTCGGATCTGCACATTCGAAGAACTCTTCTTTTGTGAGCGTTTGAAGCTCCCAATAGTCCAAAACTTAAGGTAAGAGTGGATCCTTGATCAAATATGCTCATTTATGCTTTCTAAAGTTGAATTATTTTGAGATTATAGGTGATGATTTTTAATTTGTATGTGTGGACTAAAGACGCGTGTCTGCGATATTTGGGACAAGAGTGGGTCCCTGATCAACTTTGCTCGTTTACGCTTTCTAAAGTTGAATTATTTTCAGATTATTGATGATTCTTTTTATTTTGTACGTGTGGACTAAGCACGCGTGTACGCGGTATTTGGGACAAGAGTGGATCCCTGATCGACTTTGCTCGTTTACGGTTTCTAAAGTTGAATTATTTAGATTATAGGTGATTCTTTTGTACGTGCGGACTAAAGACGCGTGTATGCGGTATTTCGGACAAGAGTGGATCCCTGGTCAATTTTCCACATTTACGCTTTCTAAAGTTGAATTATTTTGAAATTGTGGGTGATTCGTTTTATTTTGTACGTGCGGACTAAAGACGCGTGTATGCGGTATTTGGGACAAGAGTGGATCCCTGATCAACTTTGCTCGTTTACGCTTTCTCATATTGAATTATTTTCAGATCATTGGTGATTCTTTTTATTTTGTACTTGCGGACAAAACAGGCGTGTATGCGGTATTTGGGACAAGAGTGGATTTCTGATCAACTTTGCTTGTTTATGGTTTCTAAAGTTGAATTATTTACAGATTATAGGTGATTCTGTTTATTTTGTACGTGCGGACTAAAGACGCGTGTATGCGGTATTTGGGACACGAGTGTATCCGTGATCAACTTTGCTTGTTTACGCTTTCTAAAGTTGAAAAATTTTCATATTATTGGTGATTCTTTTTATTCTGTACGTGCGGACTAAGCACGCGTGTATGCGGTATTTGGGACAAGAGTGGATCCCTGATCAACTTTGCTCGTTTATGGTTTTAAAGTTGAATTATTTTCAGATTATAGGTGATTCTTTTTATTTTGTACGTGCGGACTAAACACGCGTGTATGCGGTATTTGGGACAAGAGTGGATCCCTGATCAACCATGCTCGTTCATGCTTTCTAAAGTTGAATTATTTACAGATTATAGGTGATTCTTTTTATTTTGTACGTGCGGACTAAAGACGCGTGTATGCGGTATTTGGGACACGAGTGTATCCTTGATCAACTTTGCTTGTTTACGCTTTCTAAAGTTGAATTATTTTCAGATTATTGGTGATTCTTTTTATTTTGTACGTGCGGACTAAACACGCGTGCATGCGGTATTTGGGACAAGAGTGGGTCCCTGATCAACTATGCTCGTTTACGCTTTCTAAAGTTCAATTATTTTCAGATTATAGGTGATTCATTTTATTTCGTGCGTGCGGACTAAACAGGCGTGTATGCAGTATTTGGGACAAGAGTGGGTCTCTTATCAGCTTTGCACGCTTGCGCTTTCTAAAGTCGAATTTTCAAATTATTGGTGATTCTTTTCATTTTGTACCTGCGGACTAAAGACGCGTGTATGCGGTATTTGGTACAAGAGTGGATCCTTGATCAAATATGCTCATTTATGCTTTCTAAAGTTGAATTATTTTGAGATTATAGGTGATGATTTTTAATTTGTATGTGTGGACTAAAGACGCGTGTCTGCGATATTTGGGACAAGAGTGGGTCCCTGATCAACTTTGCTCGTTTACGCTTTCTAAAGTTGAATTATTTTCAGATTATTGATGATTCTTTTTATTTTGTACGTGTGGACTAAACACGCGTGTATGCGGTATTTGGGACAAGAGTGGATCCCTGAACGACTTTGCTCGTTTTTGGTTTCTAAAGTTGAATTATTTAGATTATAGGTGATTCTTTTGTACGCGCGGACTAAAGACGCGTGTATGCGGTATTTCGGACAAGAGTGGATCCCTGGTCAACTCTGCACATTTATGCTTTCTAAAGTTGAATTATTTTGAAATTAGGGGTGATTCGTTTTATTTTGTACGTGCGGACTAAAGACGCGTGTATGCGGTATTTGGGACAAGGGTGGATCCCTGCTCAACTTTGCTCGTTTACGCTTTCTAAAGTTGACTTATTTTCAGATTATTGGTGGATCATTTTATTTTGTACGTGTGGACTAAAGACGCGTGTCTGCAATATTTGGGACAAGAGTGGATTTCTGATAAACTTTGCTCGTTTACGCTTTCTAAAGTTTAATTATTTTCAGATTATAGGGGATTCTTTTTATTTTGTACGTGCGGACTAAAGACGCGTGTATGCGGTATTTGGGACAAGAGTGGATCCCTGATCAACTTTGCTCGTTTACGCTTTCTCATATTGAATTATTTTCAGATTATTGGTGATCCTTTTTATTTTGTACGTGCGGACTAAACAGGCGTGTATGCGGTATTTGGGACAAGAGTGGATTTCTGATCAACTTTGCTCGTTTACGCTTTCTAAAGTTGAAAAATTTTCATATTATTGGTGATTCTTTTTATTTTATACGTGCGGACTAAACACGCGTGTATGCGGTATTTGGGACAAGAGTGGATCCCTGATCAACCATGCTCGTCCATGCTTTCTAAAGTTGAATTATTTTCACAGTATAGATGATTCTTTTTATTTTGTACGTGCGGAATAAAGACGCGTGTATGCGATATTTGGGACAAGAGTGAATTTCTGATCAACTTTGCTCGTTTATGGTTTCTAAAGTTGAATTATTTACAGATTATAGGTGATTCTTTTTATTTTGTACGTGCGGACTAAAGACGCGTGTATGCGGTATTTGGGACACGAGTGTATCCCTGATAAACTTTGCTTGTTTACGCTTTCTAAAGTTGAAAAATTTTCATATTATTGGTGATTCTTTTTATTCTGTACGTGCGGACTAAACACGCGTGTATGCGGTATTTGGGACAAGAGTGGATCCCTGATCAACTATGCTCGTTATGCTGCCTAAAGTTGAATTATTTTCACAATATAGATGATTCTTTTTATTTTGTACGTGCGGACTAAATACGCGTGTATGCGGTATTTGAGACAAGAGTGGATTTCTGATCAACTTTGCTCGTTTATGGTTTCTAAAGTTGAATTATTTACAGATTATTGGTGATTCTTTTTTATTTTGTACGTGCGGACTAAAGACGCGTGTATGCGGTATTTGGGACACAAGTGTACCCCTGATCAACTTTGCTCGTTTATGGTTTCTAAAGTTATATTATTTACAGATTATAGGTGATTCTTTTTATTTTGTACGTGCGGACTAAAGACGCGTGTATGCGGTATTTGGGACACGAGTGTATACCTGATCAACTTTGCTTGTTTGCGCTTTCTAAAGTTGAAAAATTTTCATATTATTGGTGATTCTTTTTATTCTGTACGTGCGGACTAAACACGCGTGTATGCGGTATTTGGGACAAGAGTGGATCCCTGATCAACTATGCTCGTTTATGGTTTCTAAAGTTGAATTATTTACAGATTATAGGTGATTCTTTTTATTTTGTACGTGCGGAATAAAGACGCGTGTATGTGGTATTTGGGGCAAGAGTGTATCCCTGATCAACTTTGCTCGTTTACGCTTTCTAAAGTTGAATTATTTTCAGATTATAGGTGATTCTTTTTATTTTGTACGTGCGGACTAAACACGCGTGTATGCGGTATTTGGGACAAGAGTGGATCCCTGATCAACCATGCTCGTTCATGCTTTCTAAAGTTGAATTATTTACAGATTATAGGTGATTCTTTTTATTTTGTACGTGCGGACTAAAGACGCGTGTATGCGGTATTTGGGACACGAGTGTATCCTTGATCAACTTTGCTTGTTTACGCTTTCTAAAGTTGAATTATTTTCAGATTATTGGTGATTCTTTTTATTTTGTACGTGCGGACTAAACACGCGTGCATGCGGTATTTGGGACAAGAGTGGGTCCCTGATCAACTATGCTCGTTTACGCTTTCTAAAGTTCAATTATTTTCAGATTATAGGTGATTCATTTTATTTCGTGCGTGCGGACTAAACAGGCGTGTATGCAGTATTTGGGACAAGAGTGGGTCTCTTATCAGCTTTGCACGCTTGCGCTTTCTAAAGTCGAATTTTCAAATTATTGGTGATTCTTTTCATTTTGTACCTGCGGACTAAAGACGCGTGTATGCGGTATTTGGTACAAGAGTGGATCCTTGATCAAATATGCTCATTTATGCTTTCTAAAGTTGAATTATTTTGAGATTATAGGTGATGATTTTTAATTTGTATGTGTGGACTAAAGACGCGTGTCTGCGATATTTGGGACAAGAGTGGGTCCCTGATCAACTTTGCTCGTTTACGCTTTCTAAAGTTGAATTATTTTCAGATTATTGATGATTCTTTTTATTTTGTACGTGTGGACTAAACACGCGTGTATGCGGTATTTGGGACAAGAGTGGATCCCTGAACGACTTTGCTCGTTTTTGGTTTCTAAAGTTGAATTATTTAGATTATAGGTGATTCTTTTGTACGCGCGGACTAAAGACGCGTGTATGCGGTATTTCGGACAAGAGTGGATCCCTGGTCAACTCTGCACATTTATGCTTTCTAAAGTTGAATTATTTTGAAATTAGGGGTGATTCGTTTTATTTTGTACGTGCGGACTAAAGACGCGTGTATGCGGTATTTGGGACAAGGGTGGATCCCTGCTCAACTTTGCTCGTTTACGCTTTCTAAAGTTGACTTATTTTCAGATTATTGGTGGATCATTTTATTTTGTACGTGTGGACTAAAGACGCGTGTCTGCAATATTTGGGACAAGAGTGGATTTCTGATCAACTTTGCTCGTTTACGCTTTCTAAAGTTTAATTATTTTCAGATTATAGGGGATTCTTTTTATTTTGTACGTGCGGACTAAAGACGCGTGTATGCGGTATTTGGGACAAGAGTGGATCCCTGATCAACTTTGCTCGTTTACGCTTTCTCATATTGAATTATTTTCAGATTATTGGTGATCCTTTTTATTTTGTACGTGCGGACTAAACAGGCGTGTATGCGGTATTTGGGACAAGAGTGGATTTCTGATCAACTTTGCTCGTTTACGCTTTCTAAAGTTGAAAAATTTTCATATTATTGGTGATTCTTTTTATTTTATACGTGCGGACTAAACACGCGTGTATGCGGTATTTGGGACAAGAGTGGATCCCTGATCAACCATGCTCGTCCATGCTTTCTAAAGTTGAATTATTTTCACAGTATAGATGATTCTTTTTATTTTGTACGTGCGGAATAAAGACGCGTGTATGCGATATTTGGGACAAGAGTGGATTTCTGATCAACTTTGCTCGTTTATGGTTTCTAAAGTTGAATTATTTACAGATTATAGGTGATTCTTTTTATTTTGTACGTGCGGACTAAAGACGCGTGTATGCGGTATTTGGGACACGAGTGTATCCCTGATAAACTTTGCTTGTTTACGCTTTCTAAAGTTGAAAAATTTTCATATTATTGGTGATTCTTTTTATTCTGTACGTGCGGACTAAACACGCGTGTATGCGGTATTTGGGACAAGAGTGGATCCCTGATCAACTATGCTCGTTATGCTGCCTAAAGTTGAATTATTTTCACAATATAGATGATTCTTTTTATTTTGTACGTGCGGACTAAATACGCGTGTATGCGGTATTTGAGACAAGAGTGGATTTCTGATCAACTTTGCTCGTTTATGGTTTCTAAAGTTGAATTATTTACAGATTATTGGTGATTCTTTTTTATTTTGTACGTGCGGACTAAAGACGCGTGTATGCGGTATTTGGGACACAAGTGTACCCCTGATCAACTTTGCTCGTTTATGGTTTCTAAAGTTATATTATTTACAGATTATAGGTGATTCTTTTTATTTTGTACGTGCGGACTAAAGACGCGTGTATGCGGTATTTGGGACACGAGTGTATACCTGATCAACTTTGCTTGTTTGCGCTTTCTAAAGTTGAAAAATTTTCATATTATTGGTGATTCTTTTTATTCTGTACGTGCGGACTAAACACGCGTGTATGCGGTATTTGGGACAAGAGTGGATCCCTGATCAACTATGCTCGTTTATGGTTTCTAAAGTTGAATTATTTACAGATTATAGGTGATTCTTTTTATTTTGTACGTGCGGAATAAAGACGCGTGTATGTGGTATTTGGGGCAAGAGTGTATCCCTGATCAACTTTGCTCGTTTACGCTTTCTAAAGTTGAATTATTTTCAGATTATTGGTGATTCTTTTTATATTGTACGTGCGGACTAAAGACGCATGTATGCGGTATTTGAGACACGAGTGTATCCCTGATCAACTTTGCTTGTTTACGCTTTCTAACGTTGAAAAATTTTCATATTATTGGTGATTCTTTTTATTTTGTACGTGCGGAATAAACACGCGTGTATGCGGCATGTGGGACAAGAGTGGATCCCTGATCAACTTTGCTCGTTTATGGTTTCTAAAGTTGAATTATTTTCAGATTATAGGTGATTCTTTTTATTGTGTACGTGCGGACTAAACACGCGTGTATGCGGTATTTGGGACAAGAGTGGATCCCTGATCAACTATGCTCGTTATGCTTTCTAAAGTTGAATTATTTTCACAATATAGATGATTCTTTTTATTTTGTACGTGCGGACTAAATACGCGTGTATGCGGTATTTGGGACAAGAGTCGATTTCTGATCAACTATGATCGTTTATGCTTTCTAAAGTCGAAGTTTGAAATTATGGGTCATTCTTTTTATTTTGTACGTGCGGACTAAACACGCGTGCATGCGGTATTTGGGACAAGAGTGGGTCCCTGATCAGCTTTGCACGTTTACGCTTTCTAAAGTCGAACTTTCAAATTATTGGTGATTCTTTTTATTTTGTACGTGCGGACTAAACACGCGTGGATGCGGTATTTGGGACAAGAGTGGATCCCTGATCAACCATGCTCGTTTACGCTTTCTAAAGTTGAATTATTTTCAGATTATAGGTGATTCATTTTATTTCGTGCGTGCGGACTAAACAGACGTGTATGCAGTATTTGGGACAAGAGTGGGTCTCTGATAAGCTTTGCACGCTTGCGCTTTCTAAAGTCGAATTTTCAAATTATCGGTGATTCTTTTTATTTTGTACCTGCGGACTAAAGACGCGTGTATGCGGTATTTGGGACAAGAGTGGATCCTTGATCAAATATGCTCATTTATGCTTTCTAAAGTTGAATTATTTTGAGATTATAGGTGATGATTTTTAATTTGTATGTGTGGACTAAAGACGCGTGTCTGCGATATTTGGGACAAGAGTGGGTCCCTGATCAACTTTGCTCGTTTACGCTTTCTAAAGTTGAATTATTTTCAGATTATTGATGATTCTTTTTATTTTGTACGTGTGGACTAAGCACGCGTGTATGCGGTATTTGGGACAAGAGTGGATCCCTGGTCGACTTTGCTCGTTTATGGTTTCTAAAGTTGAATTATTTAGGTTATAGGTGATTCTTTTGTACGTGCGCACTAAAGACGCGTGTATGCGGTATTTCGGACAAGAGTGGATCCCTGGTCAATTTTGCACATTTACGCTTTCTAAAGTTGAATTATTTTGAAATTATGGGTGATTCGTTTTATTTTGTACGTGCGGACTAAAGACACGTGTATGCGGTATTTGGGACAAGAGTGGATCCCTGATCAACTTTGCTCGTTTACGCTTTCTCATATTGAATTATTTTCAGATTATTGGTGATTCTTTTTATTTTGTACTTGCGGACAAAACAGGCGTGTATGCGGTATTCGGGACAAGAGTGGATTTCTGATCAAATTTGCACGTTTACACTTTCTAAAGTTGAATTATTTTCAAATTATGGGTGATTCTTCTTATTTTCTACGTCCGGACTAAACCCGCGTGTATGCGGTATTTGGGACAACAGTGGATCCCTGATCAAATATGCTCATTTATGCTTTCTAAAGTTGAATTATTTTCAGAATATAGTTGATTCTTTTTATTCTGTACGTGCGGACTAAAAACGCGTGTATGCGGTATTTCGGACAAGAGTGGATCCCTGGTCAACTTTGCACATTTACGCTTTCTAAAGTTGAATTATTTTGAAATTATGGGTGATTCATTTTATTTTGTACGTGCGGACTAAATACGCGTGTATGCGGTATTTGGGACAAGGGTGGATCCCTGCTCAACTTTGCTGGTTTAAGCTTTCTAAAGTTGAATTATTTTCAGATTATAGGTGATTCTTTCTATTTTGTACGTGCGGACTAAACAGGCGTGTATGTAATATTTGGCAAAAGACTGGATGCCTGATCGACTTTGCACGTTTGCACTTTCTAAAGTTGAATTTGAAAATTATGGATGATTGTTTCTATTTTGTACGTACGGACTAAACACGCGTGTATGCGGTATTTGTGCAAAGAGCGGATCCCTGATGAACTATGCGCGTTTGCGCTTTCTAAAGTCGAATTTTCAAATTATGGGTGATTGTTCTTATTTTGTACGTGCGGAGTAAACAGGCGTGTATGCGGTATTTGGCACAAGAGTGAATCCCTGTACAGCTTTGCACGTTTACGCTTTCTAAAGTCGAATTTGAAAATTATAGATGATTCTTTCTATTTTGTACGTGCGGACTAAACACGCGTGTATGCGGTATTTGGGACAAGAGCGGATCCCTGATCAACTATGCGCGTTTGCGCTTTCTAAAGTCGAATTTTCAAATTATGGGTGATTCTTCTTATTTTGTACGTGCGGTGTAAACACGCATGTATGCGGTATTTGGGACAAGAGTGGATCCCTGATCAACTATGCTCGTTTATGCTTTCTAAAGTTGAATTATTTTCAGAATGTATTTGATTCTTTTTATTTTGTACGTGCGGACTAAACACGCGTGTATGCGGTATTTGGCACAAGAGTGGATCCCTGATCAACTTTGCACGTTTACACTTTCTAAAGTTGAATTATTTTCAAATTATGGGTGATTCTTCTTATTTTCTACGTCCGGACTAAACCCGCGTGTATGCAGTATTTGGGACAAGAGTGGATCCCTGATCAACTATGCTCGTTTATGCTTTCTAAAGTTGAATTATTTTCAGAATATAGGTGATTCTTTTTATTTTGTTCGTGTGGACTAAGGACGCGTGTATGCGGTATTTGGGACAAGAGTGGATCCCTGATCAACTTTGCTCGTTTACGCTTTCTAAAGTTGAATTATTTTCAGATTATTGGTGATTCTTTTTATTTTGTACGTACGGACTAAACAGGCGTGTATGCTGTATTTGGCAAACGACTGGATCTCTGATCAATTTTGCTCGTTTACGCTTTTTAAAGTTGAATTATTTTCAGATTATAGGTGATTCTTTTTATTTCGTACGTGCGGACTAAACATGCTTGTACGCAGTATTTGGGGCAAGAGTGGATCCCTGATCAACATTGCTCGTTTACTCTTTCTAAAGTTGAATTATTTTCAGATTATAGGTGATTCTTTTTATTTTGTACGTGCGGACTAAACAGGCGTGTATGCAGTATTTGGCAAAAGACTGGATCCCTGATCAACTTTGCACGTTTACACTTTCTAAAGTTGAATTGTTTTCAGATTATAGGTGATTCTTTTTATTTTGTACGTGCGGACTAAACAGCGTGTATGCAGTGTTTGGGACAAGAGTGGGTCCCTGATCAGCTTTGCATGTCTAGGCTTTCTAAATTCGAATTTTCCAATTATGGGTGATTCTTTTTATTTTGTACGTGCGGAGTAAACACGCATGTATGCGGTGTTTGGGACAAGAGTGGATCCCTGATCAACTATACTCGTTTATGCTTTCTAAAGTTGAATTATTTTCAGATTACAGGTTTCTTTTTATTTTGTTCGTGTGGACTAAGGACGCGTGTATGCGGTATTTGGGACAAGAGTGTATCCCTGATCAACTTTGCTCGTTTACGCGTCTTAAAGTTGAATTATTTTCAGATTATAGGTGATTCTTTCTATTTTGTACGTGCGGACTAAACAGGCGTGTATGTAGTATTTGGCAAAAGACTGGATGCCTGATCAATTTGCACGTTTGCACTTTCTAAAGTTGAATTTGAAAATTATGGATGATTCTTTCTATTTTGTACGTACGGACTAAACACGCGTGTATGCGGTATTTGGGACAAGAGCGGATCCCTGATCAACTATGCGCGTTTGCGCTTTCTAAAGTCGAATTTTCAAATTATGGGTGATTCTTCTTATTTTGTACGTGCGGAGTAAACATGCGTGTATGCGGTATTTGGCACAAGAGTGGATCCCTGATCAGCTTTGCACGTTTACGCTTTCTAAAGTTGAATTATTTTCAGATTATTGGTGATTGTTTTTATTTTGTACGTACGGACTAAACAGGCGTGTATGCAGTATTTGGCAAACGACTGGATCTCTGATCAACTTTGCTCGTTTACGCTTTTTAAAGTTGAATTATTTTCAGATTATAGGTGATTCTTTTTATTTCGTACGTGCGGACTAAACACGCGTGTATGCGGTATTTGGTTCACGAGTGTGTCCCTCATCAGCTTTGCACGTTTATGCTTTCTGAAGTTGAATTATTTTCAGAATATAGGTGATTCTTTTTATTTTGTACGTCCGGACTAAGTACACGTGTATGCGGTATTTGGGACAAGAGTGGATCTCTGATCAACTTTGCACGTTTACACTGTCTAAAGTTGAATTATTTTCAGGTTTTAGGTGACTCTTTTTATTTTGTACCTGCGGACTAAACAGGCGTGTATGCAGTATTTGGTTCAAGAGTGTGTCCCTCATCAGCTTTGCACGTTTACGCTTTCTAAAGTCGAATTTGCAAATTATGGATGATTCTTTCTATTTGGTACGTGCGGACTAAACACGCGTGTATGCGGTATTTGGGACAAGAGTGGATCCCTGATCAAATATGCTCGTTTATGCTTTCTAAAGTTGAATTATTTTCAGATTATAGGTGATTCTTTTTATTTTGTACGTGCGGACTAAACACGCGTGCATGCGGTATTTGGTACAAGAGTGGATCCCTGATGAACTTTGCTCGTTTATGCTTTCTAAAGTTGAATTATTTTCAGATACAGGTTTCTTTTTATTTTGTTCGTGTGGACTAAGGACGCATGTATGCGGTATTTGGGACAAGAGTGGATCCCTGATCAACTTTGCTCGTTTACGCGTCTTAAAGTTGAATTATTTTCAGATTATAGGTGATTTTTTCTATTTTGTACGTGCGGACTAAACAGGCGTGTATGTAGTATTTGGCAAAAGACTGGATGCCTGATCAATTTGCACGTTTGCACTTTCTAAAGTTGAATTTGAAAATTATGGATGATTCTTTCTATTTTGTACGTACGGACTAAACACGCGTGTATGCGGTATTTGGGACAAGAGCGGATCCCTGATCAACTATGCGCGTTTGCGCTTTCTAAAGTCGAATTATTTTCAGATTATAGGTGATTCTTTTTATTTCGTACGTGCGGACTAAACAGGCATGTATGCGGTATTTGACACAAGAGTGCATCCCCGATCAACTTTGCACGTTTACACTTTCTAAAGTTGAATTATTTTCAGGTTATAGGTGACTCTTTTTATTTTGTACGTGCGGACTAAACACGCGTGTATGCGATGTTTGGGACAAGAGTGGATCACTGATCAACTTTACTCGATTATGGTTTATAAAGTTCAATTATTTTCACATTATAGGTGATTATTTTTATTTTGTGCGTGCGGACTAAAGACGCGTGTATGCGGTATTTGGCACAAGAGTGGATCCCTGATCAACTTTGCTCGTTTACTGTTTCTAAAGTTGAATTCTTTTCAGATTATAGGTGATTCTTTTTATTGTGTACATGCGGACTAAACAGGGGTGTATGCGGTATTTGACATAAGAATGCATCCCCAATCAACTTTGTACGTTCACACTTTCTAAAGTTGAATTATTTTCAGATTATAGGTGATTCTTTTTATTGTGTACGTGCGGACTAAACACGCGTGTATGCAGTATTTGGCAAAAGACTGGATCTCTGATCAACTTTGCACGTTTACACTGTCTAAAGTTGAATTATTTTCAGATTATATGTGATTCTTTTTATTTCGTACGTGCGGACTAAACAGGCATGTATGCGGTATTTGACACAAGAGTGCATCCCCGATCAACTTTGCACGTTTACACTTTCTAAAGTTGAATTATTTTCAGGTTATAGGTGACTCGTTTTATTTTGTACGTGCGGACTAAACACGCGTGTATGCGGTGTTTGGGACAAGAGTGGATCCCCAATCAACTTTGCACGTTTACACTTTCTAAAGTTGAATTATTTTCAGGTTATAGGTGACTCTTTTTATTTTGTACGTGCGGACTAAACACGCGTGTATGGGGTATTTGGGACAAGAGTGGATCCCTGATCAACTTCGCTCGTTTACTGTTTCTGAAGTTGAATTCTTTTCAGATTATAGGTGATTCTTTTTATTTCGTACGTGCGGACTAAACAAGCGTGTATGCAGTATTCGGGACACGAGTGGGTCCCTGATCAACTTTGCTCGTTTACGCTTTCCCAAGTTGAATTATTTTCACATTATAGGTGGTTCTTTTTATTTTGTACATGCGGACTAATTTATTTTATTTATTTATTTATTTTGAGGGTACCCATCAACGACCGTGGGGTCTAACGGATGGTGCACCAGGACACAGGGAACACAATACAAAACATAAAACAACAAACAGCAAATAATGAAATGTTGAGGGTTAAACAGTTCTCGCGTTGCTGTTAGGAAGAGAAGATTTAAATGATGAGAATGAGAAAAAAAAGATGTCAATATCATAATTCTGGCAGAGAGTATTCATGGTGCGCTGCAAGCGAGGTATAGGTGCACAGTAATGGGCCATATTTTCATGAAAAACAGGTTGGGATCGCAAGTTACGCAATGGTAGATGAACAGACACCGAAGATAACAGATCAGGGCAGTCAATGATGCCGTGCACAAGCTTGAAAAGGAAATGACAGTCGCGCAATGCCCTTCGATGAGCTAAGGTGGGTAGGTTAAGTTTTTCAAGAATGTGGTCGTAGTTATAATACATAGTTTTACCAATGTATCGGTCGTGGTAAATAGCAATAAATCGTCTTTGGACTTTTTCAACATCAGATGTGAGAGATTTGTTTAAACAGTTCCATACAACCGAGGAAAACTCGATGAGAGGGAGAACCGTGGAAAAAAATAAGCGAAAGAAGCATAGGGGGTGCGAGAAGTTTTTTGTAAGTCTCGAGATGACACCTAGTTTAGAGAATGCAAGATTTGTGATATACGTAATGTGCGTTTGGAAAGAGAGATGACTATCAAAAGTGATGCCCAAATCTCTTATACAGTTAACACGATTAATGGTGGCTGACGCCATAGAGTAGGTAAAGTGGATGGGGGTAGATTTCCGAGTGAAAGTGATTACATGAGATTTAAGAGCGTTGAGCTTCACCATGTTCTGTGTAAACCAAGACTGTACACGAGTGATGTCATTTTGTAAATCCAAACATTCGTCAGCATGATTAATACAACGAAACAACTTGAGGTCATCAGCGTATTGAAGAATGTTACTGTGTTGCACACAAGTGGAAAGGTCATTGACAAAAACATTAAACAGTAATGGCCCAAGGATAGAGCCTTGAGGAACACCGGAGGTCATCAAGTATGAACGGGATTGGGTACCTTTGTAAATAACAACGTTGTTGCGGTTACTTAAATAAGAAGTGAACCAGTTGCATAAGTTTGATGAAAATCCATAGATGGATAATTTATCAACAAGTAATTGATGACTCACAGAATCGAACACTTTCGATATATCGAAATAAACAGAATCTACTTGCGTGCTTTTACCAACATGATGCGCTAGAAAATTCATATATGTAACAAGATTGGTTTCGACAGATCTGCCAGGTAGGAAGCCATGTTGTGTAAATGTAAGAAAATGTTTACAGTAGAAAGATAGTCGCGAAAACATAACCTTTTCAAATACTTTCGAGAAACAGGGTAACAGGGATATGGGATCCTTGATCAAATATGCTCATTTATGCTTTCTAAAGTTGAATTATTTTGAGATTATAGGTGATGATTTTTAATTTGTATGTGTGGACTAAAGACGCGTGTCTGCGATATTTGGGACAAGAGTGGGTCCCTGATCAACTTTGCTCGTTTACGCTTTCTAAAGTTGAATTATTTTCAGATTATTGATGATTCTTTTTATTTTGTACGTGTGGACTAAGCACGCGTGTATGCGGTATTTGGGACAAGAGTGGATCCCTGGTCGACTTTGCTCGTTTATGGTTTCTAAAGTTGAATTATTTAGGTTATAGGTGATTCTTTTGTACGTGCGCACTAAAGACGCGTGTATGCGGTATTTCGGACAAGAGTGGATCCCTGGTCAATTTTGCACATTTACGCTTTCTAAAGTTGAATTATTTTGAAATTATGGGTGATTCGTTTTATTTTGTACGTGCGGACTAAAGACGCGTGTATGCGGTATTTGGGACAAGAGTGGATCCCTGATCAACTTTGCTCGTTTACGCTTTCTCATATTGAATTATTTTCAGATTATTGGTGATTCTTTTTATTTTGTACTTGCGGACAAAACAGGCGTGTATGCGGTATTCGGGACAAGAGTGGATTTCTGATCAAATTTGCACGTTTACACTTTCTAAAGTTGAATTATTTTCAAATTATGGGTGATTCTTCTTATTTTCTACGTCCGGACTAAACCCGCGTGTATGCGGTATTTGGGACAACAGTGGATCCCTGATCAAATATGCTCATTTATGCTTTCTAAAGTTGAATTATTTTCAGAATATAGTTGATTCTTTTTATTCTGTACGTGCGGACTAAAAACGCGTGTATGCGGTATTTCGGACAAGAGTGGATCCCTGGTCAACTTTGCACATTTACGCTTTCTAAAGTTGAATTATTTTGAAATTATGGGTGATTCATTTTATTTTGTACGTGCGGACTAAATACGCGTGTATGCGGTATTTGGGACAAGGGTGGATCCCTGCTCAACTTTGCTGGTTTAAGCTTTCTAAAGTTGAATTATTTTCAGATTATAGGTGATTCTTTCTATTTTGTACGTGCGGACTAAACAGGCGTGTATGTAATATTTGGCAAAAGACTGGATGCCTGATCGACTTTGCACGTTTGCACTTTCTAAAGTTGAATTTGAAAATTATGGATGATTGTTTCTATTTTGTACGTACGGACTAAACACGCGTGTATGCGGTATTTGGGCAAAGAGCGGATCCCTGATGAACTATGCGCGTTTGCGCTTTCTAAAGTCGAATTTTCAAATTATGGGTGATTGTTCTTATTTTGTACGTGCGGAGTAAACAGGCGTGTATGCGGTATTTGGCACAAGAGTGAATCCCTGTACAGCTTTGCACGTTTACGCTTTCTAAAGTCGAATTTGAAAATTATAGATGATTCTTTCTATTTTGTACGTGCGGACTAAACACGCGTGTATGCGGTATTTGGGACAAGAGCGGATCCCTGATCAACTATGCGCGTTTGCGCTTTCTAAAGTCGAATTTTCAAATTATGGGTGATTCTTCTTATTTTGTACGTGCGGTGTAAACACGCATGTATGCGGTATTTGGGACAAGAGTGGATCCCTGATCAACTATGCTCGTTTATGCTTTCTAAAGTTGAATTATTTTCAGAATGTATTTGATTCTTTTTATTTTGTACGTGCGGACTAAACACGCGTGTATGCGGTATTTGGCACAAGAGTGGATCCCTGATCAACTTTGCACGTTTACACTTTCTAAAGTTGAATTATTTTCAAATTATGGGTGATTCTTCTTATTTTCTACGTCCGGACTAAACCCGCGTGTATGCAGTATTTGGGACAAGAGTGGATCCCTGATCA
This sequence comes from Ornithodoros turicata, assembly GCF_037126465.1. Lineage (NCBI taxonomy): Eukaryota > Metazoa > Arthropoda > Arachnida > Ixodida > Argasidae > Ornithodoros > Ornithodoros turicata. The sequence continues at coordinate 68,914 of NW_026999310.1, forward strand.
ACTATGCTCGTTTATGCTTTCTAAAGTTGAATTATTTTCAGAATATAGGTGATTCTTTTTATTTTGTTCGTGTGGACTAAGGACGCGTGTATGCGGTATTTGGGACAAGAGTGGATCCCTGATCAACTTTGCTCGTTTACGCTTTCTAAAGTTGAATTATTTTCAGATTATTGGTGATTCTTTTTATTTTGTACGTACGGACTAAACAGGCGTGTATGCTGTATTTGGCAAACGACTGGATCTCTGATCAATTTTGCTCGTTTACGCTTTTTAAAGTTGAATTATTTTCAGATTATAGGTGATTCTTTTTATTTCGTACGTGCGGACTAAACATGCTTGTACGCAGTATTTGGGGCAAGAGTGGATCCCTGATCAACTTTGCTCGTTTACTCTTTCTAAAGTTGAATTATTTTCAGATTATAGGTGATTCTTTTTATTTTGTACGTGCGGACTAAACAGGCGTGTATGCAGTATTTGGCAAAAGACTGGATCCCTGATCAACTTTGCACGTTTACACTTTCTAAAGTTGAATTGTTTTCAGATTATAGGTGATTCTTTTTATTTTGTACGTGCGGACTAAACAGCGTGTATGCAGTGTTTGGGACAAGAGTGGGTCCCTGATCAGCTTTGCATGTCTAGGCTTTCTAAATTCGAATTTTCCAATTATGGGTGATTCTTTTTATTTTGTACGTGCGGAGTAAACACGCATGTATGCGGTGTTTGGGACAAGAGTGGATCCCTGATCAACTATACTCGTTTATGCTTTCTAAAGTTGAATTATTTTCAGATTACAGGTTTCTTTTTATTTTGTTCGTGTGGACTAAGGACGCGTGTATGCGGTATTTGGGACAAGAGTGTATCCCTGATCAACTTTGCTCGTTTACGCGTCTTAAAGTTGAATTATTTTCAGATTATAGGTGATTCTTTCTATTTTGTACGTGCGGACTAAACAGGCGTGTATGTAGTATTTGGCAAAAGACTGGATGCCTGATCAATTTGCACGTTTGCACTTTCTAAAGTTGAATTTGAAAATTATGGATGATTCTTTCTATTTTGTACGTACGGACTAAACACGCGTGTATGCGGTATTTGGGACAAGAGCGGATCCCTGATCAACTATGCGCGTTTGCGCTTTCTAAAGTCGAATTTTCAAATTATGGGTGATTCTTCTTATTTTGTACGTGCGGAGTAAACATGCGTGTATGCGGTATTTGGCACAAGAGTGGATCCCTGATCAGCTTTGCACGTTTACGCTTTCTAAAGTTGAATTATTTTCAGATTATTGGTGATTGTTTTTATTTTGTACGTACGGACTAAACAGGCGTGTATGCAGTATTTGGCAAACGACTGGATCTCTGATCAACTTTGCTCGTTTACGCTTTTTAAAGTTGAATTATTTTCAGATTATAGGTGATTCTTTTTATTTCGTACGTGCGGACTAAACACGCGTGTATGCGGTATTTGGTTCACGAGTGTGTCCCTCATCAGCTTTGCACGTTTATGCTTTCTGAAGTTGAATTATTTTCAGAATATAGGTGATTCTTTTTATTTTGTACGTCCGGACTAAGTACACGTGTATGCGGTATTTGGGACAAGAGTGGATCTCTGATCAACTTTGCACGTTTACACTGTCTAAAGTTGAATTATTTTCAGGTTTTAGGTGACTCTTTTTATTTTGTACCTGCGGACTAAACAGGCGTGTATGCAGTATTTGGTTCAAGAGTGGACCCTTGATCAACTATGCTGGTTTAGGCTTTCTAAAGTTGAATTATTTTCAGATTATAGGTGATTCTTTTTATTTCGTACGTGCGAACTAAACAAGCGTGTATGCAGTATTCGGGACAAGAGTGGGTCCCTGATCAACTTTGCTCGTTTACGCTTTCCAAAGTTGAATTATTTTCACATTATAGGTGATTCTTTTTATTTTGTACGTGCGGACTAAAGACGTGTGTGTGCGGTATTTAGGACAAGAGGGGATCCCTGATCAACTTTGCTTGTTTACGCTTTTTAAAGTCGAAAAATTTTCGTATGATTGGTGATCCTTTTTATTTTGTACGTGTGGATTAAACACGCGTGTATGCGGTATTTGGTTCAAGGGTGCATCCCCCATCGACTTTGCACGTTTACACTTTCTAAAGTTGAATTATTTTCAGGTTATAGGTGACTCTTTTTATTTTGTACGTGCGGACTAAAGACGTGTGTTTGCGGTATTTGGCACAAGAGTGCATCCCTGATCAACTTTGCTCGTTTACTGTTTCTAAAGTTGAATTATTTTCAGGTTATAGGTGACTCTTTTTATTTTGTACGTGCGGACTAAAGACGCGTGTATGCGATGTTTGGGACAAGAGTGGATCACTGATCAACTTTACTCGATTATGGTTTATAAAGTTCAATTATTTTCACATTATAGGTGATTATTTTTATTTTGTGCGTGCGGACTAAAGACGCGTGTATGCGGTATTTGGCACAAGAGTGGATCCCTGATCAACTTTGCTCGTTTACTGTTTCTAAAGTTGAATTCTTTTCAGATTATAGGTGATTCTTTTTATTGTGTACATGCGGACTAAACAGGGGTGTATGCGGTATTTGACATAAGAATGCATCCCCAATCAACTTTGTACGTTCACACTTTCTAAAGTTGAATTATTTTCAGATTATAGGTGATTCTTTTTATTGTGTACGTGCGGACTAAACACGCGTGTATGCAGTATTTGGCAAAAGACTGGATCTCTGATCAACTTTGCACGTTTACACTGTCTAAAGTTGAATTATTTTCAGATTATATGTGATTCTTTTTATTTCGTACGTGCGGACTAAACAGGCATGTATGCGGTATTTGACACAAGAGTGCATCCCCGATCAACTTTGCACGTTTACACTTTCTAAAGTTGAATTATTTTCAGGTTATAGGTGACTCGTTTTATTTTGTACGTGCGGACTAAACACGCGTGTATGCGGTGTTTGGGACAAGAGTGGATCCCTGATCAACGTTGCTCGTTTATGGTTTCTAAAGTTGAATTATTTTCAGATTATAGGTGATTATTTTTATTTTGTACGCGCAGACTTAAGACGCGTGTATGCGGTATTTGGCTCAGGGGTTCATCCCCGATCAACTTTGCACGTTTACACTTTCTAAAGTTGCATTATTTTCAGGTTATAGGTGACCCTTTTTATTTTGTACACGCGGACTAGAGACGCGTGTATGCGGTATTTGGGACAAGAGTGGATCCCTGATCAACTTTGCTCGTTTACTCTTTCTAAAGTCGAATTATTTTCAGAGTATAGGTGACTCTTTTTATTTTGTACGTGCGGACTAAACATGCATGTATGCGGTATTAGACACAAGAGTGCGTCCCCGATCAACTTTGCACATTTACACTTTCTAAAGTTGAATTATTTTCAGGTTATAGGTGATTCTTTTTATTTTGTACGTGCGGACTAAACACGCGTGTATGCGGTATTTGGGACAAGAGTGGATCCCTGATCAACTTTGCTCGTTTACGCTTTCTAAAGTTGAATTATTTTCAGAATATAGGTGATTCTTTTTATTTTGTACGTGCGGACTAAACACGCGTGTATGCGGTATTTGGGACAAGAGTGGATCCCTGAAAAAACTTTGCTCGTTTACACTTTCTAAAGTTGAATTATTTTCAGAATATAGGTGATTCTTTTTATTTTGTACGTGCGGACTTAAGACGCATGTATGCAGTATTTGGTTCAAGGGTGCATCCCCGATCAACTTTGCACGTTTACACTTTCTAAAGTTGAATTATTTTCAGGTTATAGGTGACTCTTTTTATTTTGTACGTGCGGACTAAAGCCGCGTGTATGCGGTATTTGGCACAAGAGTGGATCCCTGATCAACTTTGCTCGTTTACAGTTTCTAAAGTTGAATTATTTTCAGGTTATAGGTGACTCTTTATTTTGTACGTGCAGACTAAAGACGCGTGTATGCGGTATTTGGGACAAGAGTGGACCCTTGATCAACTATGCTGGTTTAGGCTTTCTAAAGTTGAATTATTTTCAGATTATAGGTGATTCTTTTTATTTCGTACGTGCGAACTAAACAAGCGTGTATGCAGTATTCGGGACAAGAGTGGGTCCCTGATCAACTTTGCTCGTTTACGCTTTCCAAAGTTGAATTATTTTCACATTATAGGTGATTCTTTTTATTTTGTACGTGCGGACTAAAGACGTGTGTGTGCGGTATTTAGGACAAGAGGGGATCCCTGATCAACTTTGCTTGTTTACGCTTTTTAAAGTCGAAAAATTTTCGTATGATTGGTGATCCTTTTTATTTTGTACGTGTGGATTAAACACGCGTGTATGCGGTATTTGGTTCAAGGGTGCATCCCCCATCGACTTTGCACGTTTACACTTTCTAAAGTTGAATTATTTTCAGGTTATAGGTGACTCTTTTTATTTTGTACGTGCGGACTAAAGACGTGTGTTTGCGGTATTTGGCACAAGAGTGCATCCCTGATCAACTTTGCTCGTTTACTGTTTCTAAAGTTGAATTATTTTCAGGTTATAGGTGACTCTTTTTATTTTGTACGTGCGGACTAAAGACGCGTGTATGCGGTATTTGGGACAAGAGTGGATCCCTGATCAACTTTGCTCGTTTACGCTTTCCAAAGTTGAATTATTTTCACATTATAGGTGATTCTATTTACTTTGTACGTGCGGACTAAAGATGCGTGTATGCAGTATTTGGGGCAAGAGTGGATCCCTGATCAACTTTGCTCGTTTACGCTTTCTCAAGTTGAATTATTTTCAGATTATATGTGATTCTTTTTATTTCGTACGTGCGGACTAAACAGAGGCGTGTATGCGGTATTTGACACAAGAGTGCATCCCCAATCAACTTTGCACGTTTACACTTTCTAAAGTTGAATTATTTTCAGGTTATAGGTGACTCTTTTTATTTTGTACGTGCGGACTAAACACGCGTGTATGGGGTATTTGGGACAAGAGTGGATCCCTGATCAACTTCGCTCGTTTACTGTTTCTGAAGTTGAATTCTTTTCAGATTATAGGTGATTCTTTTTATTTCGTACGTGCGGACTAAACAAGCGTGTATGCAGTATTCGGGACACGAGTGGGTCCCTGATCAACTTTGCTCGTTTACGCTTTCCCAAGTTGAATTATTTTCACATTATAGGTGGTTCTTTTTATTTTGTACATGCGGACTAATTTATTTTATTTATTTATTTATTTTGAGGGTACCCATCAACGACCGTGGGGTCTAACGGATGGTGCACCAGGACACAGGGAACACAATACAAAACATAAAACAACAAACAGCAAATAATGAAATGTTGAGGGTTAAACAGTTCTCGCGTTGCTGTTAGGAAGAGAAGATTTAAATGATGAGAATGAGAAAAAAAAGATGTCAATATCATAATTCTGGCAGAGAGTATTCATGGTGCGCTGCAAGCGAGGTATAGGTGCACAGTAATGGGCCATATTTTCATGAAAAACAGGTTGGGATCGCAAGTTACGCAATGGTAGATGAACAGACACCGAAGATAACAGATCAGGGCAGTCAATGATGCCGTGCACAAGCTTGAAAAGGAAATGACAGTCGCGCAATGTCCTTCGATGAGCTAAGGTGGGTAGGTTAAGTTTTTCAAGAATGTGGTCGTAGTTATAATACATAGTTTTACCAATGTATCGGTCGTGGTAAATAGCAATAAATCGTCTTTGGACTTTTTCAACATCAGATGTGAGAGATTTGTTTAAACAGTTCCATACAACCGAGGAAAACTCGATGAGAGGGAGAACCGTGGAAAAAAATAAGCGAAAGAAGCATAGGGGGTGCGAGAAGTTTTTTGTAAGTCTCGAGATGACACCTAGTTTAGAGAATGCAAGATTTGTGATATACGTAATGTGCGTTTGGAAAGAGAGATGACTATCAAAAGTGATGCCCAAATCTCTTATACAGTTAACACGATTAATGGTGGCTGACGCCATAGAGTAGGTAAAGTGGATGGGGGTAGATTTCCGAGTGAAAGTGATTACATGAGATTTAAGAGCGTTGAGCTTCACCATGTTCTGTGTAAACCAAGACTGTACACGAGTGATGTCATTTTGTAAATCCAAACATTCGTCAGCATGATTAATACAACGAAACAACTTGAGGTCATCAGCGTATTGAAGAATGTTACTGTGTTGCACACAAGTGGAAAGGTCATTGACAAAAACATTAAACAGTAATGGCCCAAGGATAGAGCCTTGAGGAACACCGGAGGTCATCAAGTATGAACGGGATTGGGTACCTTTGTAAATAACAACGTTGTTGCGGTTACTTAAATAAGAAGTGAACCAGTTGCATAAGTTTGATGAAAATCCATAGATGGATAATTTATCAACAAGTAATTGATGACTCACAGAATCGAACACTTTCGATATATCGAAATAAACAGAATCTACTTGCGTGCTTTTACCAACATGATGCGCTAGAAAATTCATATATGTAACAAGATTGGTTTCGACAGATCTGCCAGGTAGGAAGCCATGTTGTGTAAATGTAAGAAAATGTTTACAGTAGAAAGATAGTCGCGAAAACATAACCTTTTCAAATACTTTCGAGAAACAGGGTAACAGGGATATGGGCCTGTAGTTTGAGACTTCAACTCGTGAACCACCTTTGTGTATAGGAACTATGAGAGATTTTTTCCAGACCTCAGGAAACTGAGCGCTTTGTAATGAGCGGTTAAAAAGGGAAGTCAGCACAGGCACGAGGACATTGGCACAACCCTTGACAATGAAATTAGGGACATTATCTATGCCATAGGACAAGGTTGATTTTAATGAAGAGATGGCACGAGAAACCTCCTGTTCATCAATAACAATGCTCGAGAGGCTAAGATTAGATGGAGAGGCTTGAGCAGTGATTAAAGACGCGTGTGTGCGGTATTTAAGACAAGAGGGGATCCCTGATCAACTTTGCTTGTTTACGCTTTTTAAAGTCGAAAAATTTTCGTATGATTGGTGATCCTTTTTATTTTGTACGTGTGGATTAAACACGCGTGTATGCGGTATTTGGTTCAAGGGTGCATCCCCCATCAACTTTGCACGTTTACACTTTCTAAAGTTGAATTATTTTCAGATTATAGGTGATTCTTTTTATTTCGTACGTGCGGACTAAACAAGCGTGTATGCAGTATTCGGGACAAGAGTGGGTCCCTGATCAACTTTGCTCGTTTACGCTTTCTAAAGTTGAATTATTTTCACATTATAGGTGATTCTATTTACTTTGTACGTGCGGACTAAAGACGCGTGTGTGCGGTGTTTGGGACAAGAGGGGACCCCTGATCAACTTTGCTTGTTTACGCTTTCTAAAATTGAATTATTTTCAGAATATAGGTGATTCTTTTTATTTTGTACGTGCGGTCAACTTTGCTCCTTTACACTTTCTAAAGTTGAATTATTTTCAGATTATACGTGAATCTTTTTATTTTGTACGTGCGGGCTAAACAGGCGTGTATGCAGTATTTGGCAAAAGACTGGATCCCTGATCAACTTTGCACATTTACACTTTCTTAAGTTGAATTATTTTCAGGTTATAGGTGACTCTTTTTATTTTGTACATGCGGACTAAAGACGCGTGTATGCGGTATTTCGGACAAAAGTGGATCCCTGATCAACTTTGCTCGTTTACTGTTTCTAAAGTTGAATTCTTTTCAGATTATAGGTGATTCTTTTTATTTTGTACGTGCTGACTAAACACGCGTGTATGCGGTACTTGGGACAAGAGTGGATCCCTGATCAACTTTGCTCGTTTATGCTTTCTAAAATTGAATTATTTTCAGAATATAGGTGATTCTTTTTATTTTGTACGTGCGGTCAACTTTGCTCCTTTACACTTTCTAAAGTTGAATTATTTTCAGATTATACGTGAATCTTTTTATTTTGTACGTGCGGGCTAAACAGGCGTGTATGCAGTATTTGGCAAAAGACTGGATCCCTGATCAACTTTGCACATTTACACTTTCTTAAGTTGAATTATTTTCAGGTTATAGGTGACTCTTTTTATTTTGTACATGCGGACTAAAGACGCGTGTATGCGGTATTTCGGACAAAAGTGGATCCCTGATCAACTTTGCTCGTTTACTGTTTCTAAAGTTGAATTCTTTTCAGATTATAGGAGATTCTTTTTATTTTGTACGTGCGGACTAAACACGCGTGTATGCGGTACTTGGGACAAGAGTGGATCCCTGATCAACTTTGCTCGTTTATGCTTTCTAAAGTGAATTATTTTCAGCTTATAGGTGATTCTTTTTATTGTGTACGTGTGGACTAAACAGGCGTGTATGCAGCATTTGGAGAAAGACTGGATCTATGATCAACTTTGCACGTTTACACTGTCTAAAGTTGAATTATTTTCAGATTATAGGTGATTCCTTTTATTTCGTACATGCGGACTAAACAGCCATGTATGCGGTATTTGACACAAGAGTGCATCCCCGATCAACTTTGCACGTTTACACTTTCTTAAGTTGAATTATTTTCAGGTTATAGGTGACTCTTTTTATGTTGTACGTGCGGACTAAACACGCGTGTATGCGGTATTTGGGACAAGAGTGGATCCCTGATCAACTTTGCTCGTTTACGCTTTCTAAAGTTGAATTATTTTCAGAATATAGGTGATTCTTTTTATTTTGTACGTGCGGACTAAACACGAGTGTATGCGGTATTTGGGACAAGAGTGGATCCCTGTAAAAAACTTTGCTCGTTTACACTTTCTAAAGTTGAATTATTTTCAGAATATAGGTGATTCTTTTTATTTTGTACGTGCGGACTTAAGACGCATGTATGCAGTATTTGGTTCAAGGGTGCATCCCCGATCAACTTTGCACGTTTACACTTTCTAAAGTTGAATTATTTTCAGGTTATAGGTGACTCTTTTTATTTTGTACGTGCGGACTAAAGACGCGTGTATGCGGTATTTGGCACAAGAGTGGATCCCTGATCAACTTTGCTCGTTTACTGTTTCTAAAGTTGAATTATTTTCAGATTATAGGTGATTCTTTTTATTTCGTACGTGCGGACTAAACAAGCGTGTATGCAGTATTCGGGACAAGAGTGGGTCCCTGATCAACTTTGCTCGTTTACGCTTTCCAAAGTTGAATTATTTCACATTATAGGTGATTCTTTTTATTTTGTACGTGCGGACTAAAGACGCGTGTGTGCGGTATTTAGGACAAGAGGGGATTCCTGATCAACTTTGCTTGTTTACGCTTTTTAAAGTCGAAAAATTTTCGTATGATTGGTGATCCTTTTTATTTTGTACATGTGGATTAAACACGCGTGTATGCGGTATTTGGTTAAAGGGTGCATCCCCCATCAACTTTGCACGTTTACACTTTCTAAAGTTGAATTATTTTCAGGTTATAGGTGACTCTTTTTATTTTGTACGTGCGGACTAAAGACGCGTGTATGCGGTATTTGGCACAAGAGTGCATCCCTGATCAACTTTGCTCGTTTACTGTTTCTAAAGTTGAATTATTTTCAGGTTATAGGTGACTCTTTCTATTTTGTACGTGCGGACTAAAGACGCGTGTATGCGGTATTTGGGACAAGAGTGGATCCCTGATCAACTATGCTTGTTTATGCTTTCTAAAGTTGAATTATTTTCAGGTTATAGGTGACTCTTTTTATTTTGTACGTGCGGACTAAACACGCGTGTATGCGGTATTTGGGACAAGAGTGGATCCCTGATCAACTTTGCACGTTTACACTTTCTAAAGTTGAATTATTTTCAGATTATAGTGATTAGTTTTATTTCGTACGTGCGGACTAAGCAGGCGTGTATGCAGTATTTGGGGCAAGAGTGGATCCCTGATCAACTTTGCTCGTTTACGCTTTCTCAAGTTGAATTATTTTCAGATTATATGTGATTCTTTTTATTTCGTACGTGCGGACTAAACAGAGGCGTGTATGCGGTATTTGACACAAGAGTGCATCCCCAATCAACTTTGCACGTTTACACTTTCTAAAGTTGAATTATTTTCAGGTTATAGGTGACTCTTTTTATTTTGTACGTGCGGACTAAACACGCGTGTATGGGGTATTTGGGACAAGAGTGGATCCCTGATCAACTTCGCTCGTTTACTGTTTCTAAAGTTGAATTATTTTCAGATTATAGGTGATTCTTTTTATTACGTACGTGCGGACTAAACAAGCGTGTATGCAGTATTCGGGACAAGAGTGGGTCCCTGATCAACTTTGCTCGTTTACGCTTTCCAAAGTTGAATTATTTCACATTATAGGTGATTCTTTTTATTTTGTACGTGCGGACTAAAGACGCGTGTGTGCGGTATTTAGGACAAGAGGGGATTCCTGATCAACTTTGCTTGTTTACGCTTTTTAAAGTCGAAAAATTTTCGTATGATTGGTGATCCTTTTTATTTTGTACATGTGGATTAAACACGCGTGTATGCGGTATTTGGTTCAAGGGTGCATCCCCCATCAACTTTGCACGTTTACACTTTCTAAAGTTGAATTATTTTCAGGTTATAGGTGACTCTTTTTATTTTGTACGTGCGGACTAAAGACGCGTGTATGCGGTATTTGGCACAAGAGTGCATCCCTGATCAACTTTGCTCGTTTACTGTTTCTAAAGTTGAATTATTTTCAGGTTATAGGTGACTCTTTCTATTTTGTACGTGCGGACTAAAGACGCGTGTATGCGGTATTTGGGACAAGAGTGGATCCCTGATCAACTATGCTTGTTTATGCTTTCTAAAGTTGAATTATTTTCAGGTTATAGGTGACTCTTTTTATTTTGTACGTGCGGACTAAACACGCGTGTATGCGGTATTTGGGACAAGAGTGGATCCCTGATCAACTTTGCACGTTTACACTTTCTAAAGTTGAATTATTTTCAGATTATAGTGATTAGTTTTATTTCGTACGTGCGGACTAAGCAGGCGTGTTTGCAGTATTTGGGGCAAGAGTGGATCCCTGATCAACTTTGCTCGTTTACGCTTTCTCAAGTTGAATTATTTTCAGATTATAGGTGATTCTTTTTATTTCGTACGTGCGGACTAAACAGAGGCGTGTATGCGGTATTTGACACAAGAGTGCATCCCCAATCAACTTTGCACGTTTACACTTTCTAAAGTTGAATCCTTTTCAGATTATAGGTGATTCTTTTTATTTCGTACGTGCGGACTAAACAAGCGTGTATGCAATATTCGGGACAAGAGTGGGTCCCTGATCAACTTTGCTCGTTTACGCTTTCCCAAGTTGAATTATTTTAACATTATAGGTGATTCTTTTTATTTTGTACATGCGGACTAAAGACGCGTGTGTGCGGTATTTAAGACAAGAGGGGATCCCTGATCAACTTTGCTTGTTTACGCTTTTTAAAGTCGAAAAATTTTCGTATGATTGGTGATCCTTTTTATTTTGTACGTGTGGATTAAACACGCGTGTATGCGGTATTTCGTTCAAGGGTGCATCCCCCATCAACTTTGCACGTTTACACTTTCTAAAGTTGAATTATTTTCAGGTTATAGGTGACTCTTTTTATTTTGTACGTGCGGACTAAAGACGCGTGTATGCGGTATTTGGCACAAGAGTGCATCCCTGATCAACTTTGCTCGTTTACTGTTTCTAAAGTTGAATTATTTTCAGGTTATAGGTGACTCTTTTTATTTTGTACGTGCGGACTAAAGAAGCGTGTATGCGGTATTTGGGACAAGAGTGGATCCCTGATCAACTATGCTCGTTTATGCTTTCTAAAGTTGAATTATTTTCAGGTTATAGGTGACTCTTTTTATTTTGTACGTGCGGACTAAACACGCGTGTATGCGGTATTTGGGACAAGAGTGTATCCCTGATTAACTTTGCACGTTTACACTTTCTAAAGTTGAATTATTTTCAGATTATAGTGATTAGTTTTATTTCGTACGTGCGGACTAAACAGGCGTGTATGCAGTATTTGGGGCAAGAGTGGATCCCTGATCAACTTTGCTCGTTTACGCTTTCTCAAGTTGAATTATTTTCAGATTATAGGTGATTCTTTTTATTTCGTACGTGCGGACTAAACAGAGTTGTGTATGCGGTATTTGACACAAGAGTGCATCCCCAATCAACTTTGCACGTTTACACTTTCTAAAGTTGAAATATTTTCTGGTTATAGGTGATACTTTTTATTTCGTACGTGCGGACTAAACAAGCGTGTATGCAGTATTCGGGACAAGAGTGGGTCCCTGATCAACTTTGCTCGTTTATGCTTTCTAAAGTTGAATTATTTTCAGATTATTGGTGATTCTTTTTATTTTGTACATGCGGACTAAAGACGCGTGTATGCGGTATTTGGGACAAGAGTGGATCCCTGATCAAATATGCTGGTTTATGCTTTCTAAAGTTGAATTATTTTCAGGTTATAGGTGACTCTTTTTATTTTGTACGTGCGGACTAAACACGCGTGTATGCGGTATTTGGGACAAGAGTGGATCCCTGATCAACTTTGCTCGTTTACGCTTTCTCAAGTTGAATTATTTTCAGATTATAGGTGATTCTTTTTATTTCGTACGTGCGGACTAAACAGAGGTGTGTATGCGGTATTTGACACAAGAGTGCATCCCCAATCAACTTTGCTCGTTTATGCTTTCTAAAGTTGAATTATTTTCAGATTATTGGTGAATCTTTTTATTTTGTACATGCGGACTAAAGACGCGTGTATGCGGTATTTGGGACAAGAGTGGATCCCTGATCAAATATGCTCGTTTATGCTTTCTAAAGTTGAATTATTTTCAGGTTATAGGTGACTCTTTTTATTTTGCACGTGCGGACTAAACACGCGTGTATGCGGTATTTGGGGCAAGAGTGGATCCCTGATCAACTTCGCTCGTTTACTGTTTTTAAAGTTGAATTATTTTCAGATTATAGGTGACTCTTTTTATTTTGTACGTGCGGACTAAACAGGCATGTATGCGGTATTAGACACAAGAGTGCGTCCCCGATCAACTTTGCACATTTACACTTTCTAAAGTTGAATTATTTTCAGGTTATAGGTGATTCTTTTTATTTTGTACGTGCGGACTAAACACGCGTGTATGCGGTATTTGGGACAAGAGTGGATCCCTGATCAACTTTGCTCGTTTACGCTTTCTAAAGTTGAATTATTTTCAGAATATAGGTGATTCTATTTATTTTGTACGTGCGGACTTAAGACGCATGTATGCAGTATTTGGTTCAAGGGTGCATCCCCGATCAACTTTGCACGTTTACACTTTCTAAAGTTGAATTATTTTCAGGTTATAGGTGACTCTTTTTATTTTGTACGTGCGGACTAAAGCCGCGTGTATGCGGTATTTGGCACAAGAGTGGATCCCTGATCAACTTTGCTCGTTTACTGTTTCTAAAGTTGAATTATTTTCAGGTTATAGGTGACTCTTTATTTTGTACGTGCAGACTAAAGACGCGTGTATGCGGTATTTGGGACAAGAGTGGACCCCTGATCAACTATGCTGGTTTAGGCTTTCTAAAGTTGAATTATTTTCAGATTATAGGTGATTCTTTTTATTTCGTACGTGCGGACTAAACAAGCGTGTATGCAGTATTCGGGACAAGAGTGGGTCCCTGGTCAACTTTGCTCGTTTACGCTTTCCAAAGTTGAATTATTTTCACATATAGGTGATTCTTTTTATTTTGTACGTGCGGACTAAAGACGCGTGTGTGCGGTATTTAGGACAAGAGGGGATCCCTGATCAACTTTGCTTGTTTACGCTTTTTAAAGTCGAAAAATTTTCGTATGATTGGTGATCCTTTTTATTTTGTACGTCTGGATTACACACGCGTGTATGCGGTATTTGGTTCAAGGGTGCATCCCCCATCAACTTTGCACGTTTACACTTTCTAAAGTTGAATTATTTTCAGGTTATAGGTGACTCTTTTTATTTTGTACGTGCGGACTAAAGACGCGTGTATGCGGTATTTGGCACAAGAGTGGATCCCTGATCAACTTTGCTCGTTTACTGTTTCTAAAGTTGAATTATTTTCAGGTTATAGGTGACTCTTTTTATTTTGTACGTGCGGACTAAAGACGCGTGTATGCGGTATTTGGGACAAGAGTGGATCCCTGATCAACTATGCTCGTTTAGGCTTTCTAAAGTTGAATTATTTTCAGATTATAGGTGATTCTTTTTATTTCGTACGTGCGGACTAAACAAGCGTGTATGCAGTATTCGGGACAAGAGTGGGTCCCTGATCAACTTTGCTCGTTTACGCTTTCCAAAGTTGAATTATTTTCACATTATAGGTGATTCTTTTTATTTTGTACGTGCGGACTAAAGACGCGTGTGTGCGGTATTTGGGACAAGAGGGGATCCCTGATCAACTTTGCTTGTTTACGCTTTTAAAAGTCGAAAAAGTTTCATATGATTGGTGATCCTTTTTATTTTCTACGTGTGGATTAAACACGCGTGTATGCGGTATTTGGTTCAAGGGTGCATCCCCGATCAACTTTGCACGTTTACAATTTCTAAAGTTGATTTATTTTCAGGTTATAGGTGACTCTTTTTATTTTGTACGTGCGGACTAAAGACGCGTGTATGTGGTATTTGGCACAAGAGTGGATCCCTGATCAACTTTGCTCGTTTACTGTTTCTAAAGTTGAATTATTTTCAGGTTATAGGTGACTCTTTTTATTTTGTACGTGCGGACTAAAGACGCGTGTATGCAGTATTTGGGGCAAGAGTGGATCCCTGATCAACTTTGCTCGTTTACGCTTTCTCAAGTTGAATTATTTTCAGATTATAGGTGATTCTTTTTATTTCGTACGTGCGGACTAAACAGAGGTGTGTATGCGGTATTTGACACAAGAGTGCATCCCCAATCAACTTTGCACGTTTACACTTTCTAAAGTTGAATTATTTTCAGGTTATAGGTGATACTTTTTATTTCGTACGTGCGGACTAAACAAGCGTGTATGCAGTATTCGGGACAAGAGTGGGTCCCTGATCATCTTTGCTCGTTTACGCTTTCTAAAGATGAATTATTTTCACATTATAGGTGATTCTTCTTATTTTGTACTTGCGGACTAAAGATGCGTGTGTGTAGTATTTGGGACAAGAGGGGATCCCTGATCAAATATGCTCGTTTATGCTTTCTAAAGTTGAATTATTTTCAGGTTATAGGTGACTCTTTTTATTTTGTACGTGCGGACTAAACACGCGTGTATGCGGTATTTGGGACAAGAGTGGATCCCTGATCAACTTTGCTCGTTTACGCTTTCTCAAGTTGAATTATTTTCAGATTATAGGTGATTCTTTTTATTTCGTACGTGCGGACTAAACAGAGGTGTGTATGCGGTATTTGACACAAGAGTGCATCCCCAATCAACTTTGCACGTTTACACTTTCTAAAGTTGAATTATTTTCAGGTTATAGGTGACTCTTTTTATTTTGCACGTGCGGACTAAACACGCGTGTATGCGGTATTTGGCACAAGAGTGGATCCCTGGTCAACTTTGCTCGTTTACTGTTTCTAAAGTTGAATTGTTTTCAGATTATAGGTGACTCTTTTTATTTTGTACGTGCGGAATAAAGACGCGTGTATGCGGTATTTCGGACAAGACTGGATCCCTGGTCAACTTTGCACATTTACGCTTTCTAAAGTTGAATTATTTTGAAATTATGGTGATTCATTTTAGTTCGTACGTGCGTACTAAACAAGCGTGTATGTGGTATTTGACACAAGAGTGCATCCCCGATCAACTTTGCACGTTTACACTTTCTTAAGTTGAATTATTTTCAGGTTATAGGTGACTCTTTTTATTTTGTACGTGCGGACTATAGACGTGTGTATGCGGTATTTCGGACAAGAGTGGATCCCTGGTCAACTTTGCACATTTACGCTTTCTAAAGTTGAATTATTTTCAGGTTATAGGTGACGCTTTTTATTTTGTACGTGCGGACTTAAGACGCATGTATGCCGTATTTGGTTCAAGGGTGCATCCCCGATCAACTTTGCACGTTTACACTTTCTAAAGTTGAATTATTTTCAGGTTATAGGTGGCTCTTTTTATTTTTTACATGCGGACTAAAGACGCGTGTATGCGGTATTTGGCACAAGAGTGGATCCCTGATCAACTTTGCTCGTTTACTGTTTTTAAAGTTGAATTCTTTTCAGATTATAGGTGACTCTTTTTATTTTGTACGTGCGGACTAAACAGGCATGTATGCGGTATTAGACACAAGAGTGCGTCCCCGATCAACTTTGCACATTTACACTTTCTGAAGTTGAATTATTTTCAGGTTATAGGTGATTCTTTTTATTTTGTACGTGCGGACTAAACACGCGTGTATGCGGTATTTGGGACAAGAGTGGATCCCTGATCAACTTTGCTCGTTTACGCTTTCTAAAGTTGAATTATTTTCAGAATATAGGTGATTCTTTTTATTTTGTACGTGCGGACTTAAGACGCATGTATGCAGTATTTGGTTCAAGGGTGCGTCCCCGAACAACTTTGCACGTTTACACTTTCTAAAGTTGAATTATTTTCAGGTTATAGGTGACTCTTTTTACTTTGTACGTGCGGACTAAAGCCGCGTGTATGCGGTATTTGGCACAAGAGTGGATCCCTGATCAACTTTGCTCGTTTACTGTTTCTAAAGTTGAATTATTTTCAGGTGATAGGTGACTCTTTATTTTGTACGTGCAGACTAAAGACGCGTGTATGCGGTATTTGGGACAAGAGTGGACCCCTGATCAACTATGCTGGTTTAGGCTTTCTAAAGTTGAATTATTTTCAGATTATAGGTGATTCTTTTTATTTCGTACGTGCGGACTAAACAAGCGTGTATGCAGTATTCGGGACAAGAGTGGGTCCCTGATCAACTTTGCTCGTTTACGCTTTCCAAAGTTGAATTATTTTCACATTATAGGTGATTCTTTTATTTTGTACGTGCGGACTAAAGACGCGTGTGTGCGGTATTTAGGACAAGAGGGGATCCCTGATCAACTTTGCTTGTTTACGCTTTTTAAAGTCGAAAAATTTTCGTATGATTGGTGATCCT